>NW_007726291.1:354088-356556 GCF_000696425.1 Galeopterus variegatus | reverse complement strand
TGCTCTCCCAAATATGCATTCAGATCAGAAAAAAAAGGAGGAAATAATTTTAAAGGAGCAACGATATAAAGACAAGACTTGAGGAATTTAATGCACGACACTCTCTTCTCTGGCCATCAAAGCCTCAGAAAGAGGCCAACTCCAAGACTGAGATGATGGTGGCCTCTCTCATTTTAAGGAAGGCTTTTTGAGTACATTTCTAATTGGTGGGAACGATTTTGGATGACACAGAATGCCACCATGTGCAGGCTGGGTGGGAGGTGATCTGGCTGTGCCATCGGCCGCACGTCCAAGACCCAGGTTGAAGGCATGCTCTGCTTCTGGACGCTCGTCTTTCCAGCTGTTCTGAAGTGGAACTGAAGGACCAAGAAGCTATGTGGTAAAGACGTGGGTGTCAGGAAATTGCCTGCGGATTTAGGGATGAGCCTTTTAAATGTTAATTCCTAGAAAGTCATCCTTGACCTTCTGCCCTCCCCCAGGGTGGCTAATGTGGGATTGACTCGGGGCAATCAGGGATTTGGAAGCGCAGGTTTCACTCGGTAACCTCAAAGCGTTTTATAGAATAAGCATTAAATGTTAGGATTAGGGCTATTTTCTCTGTAGCCCAGGGAAGGGAAATGTCATAGTTGGAGTGGCCGGGTTTATACCACTGCATGGAATTTGTGGCTGTCTGGTTACCAGCATCCTTAGGAAGCAATTCCTGATTTTCTGAGGTGGTGGCTAGAGGAGGGGTCAGTTTTCAATAACAAATCAGCTTACTCATCTGACGTTTATGTTGCAGAAGTTTCTCTACTCCTGGGCCGGCCCGGTGGCGCACTGCTACAGTGCGCCGCTTGGGAGTGCGGCGGTGCTCCCGCCGAGGGTTCGGATCCCACATACAGACCGGCCGCTCGGTGCGGGCGCAACACCGAGGGGTGCGATCCGTTGCCGGGCATGGAAAAAGACAAAAAGGAAAAAAAAAAAAAAAAGAAGTTTCTCTACTCCTGAAGATCTGATGTATAGCCTTTGGTGAACCTCCTATCTTAATAGTCAGTGGCTAAAAAACCCAACCTCCCACCTCTGCCACTTCTCATCAGTATCTTTCAGTCAGTGACCTTGTGTAAGCCCATTTGTGTCTCCACAGGAGAAAGACACTTCCTCCGAACTTGTCTCTCCATCCTACAAGCCTTGTTAGGGAAACGCAGGTGCCTTCTCCATCCCTCCCATCTCCACAGCTCCAGGCCGAAAGATCGGGAAAGGCATCGCTCAGTCTATGGCTTACTACAAATATCCTGAAATTGTTCTTAACGATAACAACACTCGGAGTTTTTAATATTTTTGGTGACTAAAGTGTAAATGAATCTGAAGGTGATCAGTCTATGAATGTAAAATATCAAAAAGAAGGGTATGGGGTCAAAAAACTTTAGGTTATTAAAACCTACAGGTAGGTCCAAATGAGCTGAGAATAGGGATTCCCTTTAGAAGGATTCTGCTGAAAGAATATCATCCCGGACAACAGAACTTTGTAGAGAAAAAAGGAGTCATATATTTAAGTTGGCTTTTGTCCAGTAGTTTTAAACTTGTTTGTCCAATTTTACTTAAATCCATTTTGCAAGTTTAGAATTTTTCTTTATACACACACACATGCACACACATATTTATACATACATATATATTTTCATATATACATATATGTATATATATGTATGTGTATACATAATGCTAAGCAAAATCCTCTGCCAAGCAATTGGCACTATGGCAAGAAGTCCTTTGAGGAAGAAATATCAAGGCATATTAGGGTTTGTCTGTTCTTTCATTCAACAAGTATTAACTTAGTAATTTATGTGCCAGGCACTGGGCTGGGGACTGGGGATACACAGTGATCAAGACACAGACCCAGCCCTCAAATTGTTGGGGGCTCTGCAAATGGCAACGAGTAAACATGCAATGACACCAAGACCATGCTGTAAAAGAAAGCACAGGAAGGTGCAGCTAAAACCTAGACTTGGGAGGGGTGGGAGGAAGGTCAGGGAAAGCCGCTGGGGTCGGGTGGGATTGGGGGAGTGTCTTCCAAGTCGTGAACTAAAGACTAAAAGGAAGCCAGCCAGGTCCAGGGGGCAGGGTGGGGCTGGGGTGGGAGGGAGAGTGTTCTAGAAAGAGCAAATAACATGTGAAGCATGTTGTATAAAGGGCTGGGAAGACCATGAAGTTCTCCTGTTTGTCCTAATTCAACATTTTCTAGATTTTACAGGGTTGGGGATAACTGTTCCCAAACTGTGCACATCAGTAATTAAATATATTTCCTGTGATTCAAGACATTTCAGCTGCCCCATTTGTATTTTCTTAGGGCAGGCTGGCCAACAGACATAACTGAACTGCCATTTGGAGGTCTCATTTCCTGTTCCACAAAGTGGCTTTTTCCTAAGCCACTAAGCTTTGATATAACAAAAGCATATAAAACGTGTCAGACCACTCACCTATAAACATCT
>NW_007726291.1:351661-352914 GCF_000696425.1 Galeopterus variegatus | reverse complement strand
CTAGAAAAATAAAATATATAGAATTATACATACATTATGATGACAACCTTGCAAGAAATATAAATATGAAAAATGCTGGAAAGAATTCCACCAAAATGAGAATAATTGTTGAATTAGCAGGTGTGATTTTAAGCTTTTTTCTATTTTCCTTTTCTTATTTTTTATGATTTGAATCCTACTGAAAACATTAACTTTTAAAGTTCGCCATCTAAACATTTTCAAATTAAAGCAGATGTATGAGGCAACAGGAGATGGAAGTGTCTGTATGTGAATCTCTCCTTGAAATGTATAACTTCCCCCTGTGAATGAGCAGGTGGGCATCCTTGTAACCCACTGATAACTGCAGCTTCTTCATGGTAAAATCTGATGGAGGATGAAACCCAACATCCAAAGAATCTGAGACAGATGTTTGAGAATATCAAGCACAAGTAGTTATAAACACTGCAGTTGAACAACGGATTTGGAATTGTAAGCTCTTTTAGTCAGGTGTGGAAACTTTACCATTCTTTAGGTCTCTGGGTAAAACAATGACTTTTCAAGAGCAAGTTGAATGAGACCAGGGTCGATGATTCTAATCACTTCTCTGACATTTCTGACACTGACATGTTGTTAGTTTGGGGATAAATTGGTTGAGTTCCCGTGCCTCAGTTTCTCCAGATGTTCAACAGTGATAACAATGTCAGCCCATGGGATGGGGTAAGAAGGGCACCATAAGGAAGACAGACACAGAGATTGTTTCGCTTTTTTCACCTCTCTGAAAGCTAACCTCGAAAAGAAGAAACTGTTTTCTACCCCTTCTGAGCAAGGAAGACTAAATCACTTCTAGTTACAGCAAGAGTTATTCAGGTTACATTATAGTTAACTCCTTCCAAGCAGAAAGAATAGCTGTTGGCAGTTGTGGAATTTCCTTTTCTGGAGATTTGTAACAATAGGTTCGATATACATCTAGCCTTGAATGCCTTAGGCACTGTGTAAACAGAAACAGTGAACAAAAATAGCACGCACACACAACACCCCGGTGCATCCTTGTTATTCTCTCTCAGATTTTAATAGATAGAGATTTAAGAACAGTTTACATCGTTCCCTCCATCCCCTGCTGAACCACATTAGTCTCAGGAGAAACTGAGAAAGTTGACCAAAAGTGACTTACCTGTACTAGGAGTTCCAGCTTCCTGTCATCAAGGAGATGTACTTGACATCGACGGCCCTCCGTCATCTAAGAAGGAAGAGAAATGAGGTCACTGAGGGTCTAG
>NW_007726291.1:349728-351053 GCF_000696425.1 Galeopterus variegatus | reverse complement strand
TTGACATCGACGGCCCTCCGTCATCTAAGAAGGAAGAGAAATGAGGTCACTGAGGGTCTAGTAGCTGGACGGAGGGTCATAGGGTCCCCTATGCTGGACTCTGCCAGGCATGTTTCTTTGGGCACAACTTCTCTGGGAGCTGGCGCTGTATAATGCCAAGAAGTGCCAGGATTGGTTCATTCATTCATTCATTCATGCATGCATGCATTCACTCAGACATTTTTACTGAACATTTTCTATGTGTCAGGCATGATTCTGTAAGCTGGGTGTATAAAGCACATAGGACCAGGTCCCTGTCCTCATGGAGCTTACATTCTAGTGGAGGAGACATAAAATAAATTAGCAAATACATATATTACATGCTATCAGGCAGTGGTAAGTGTTATTTGTTTTTTTATTCATTCTTACATTCAATAATTGTACCACCGCACATTAGGGACAGAGCTCGGGGTCCAGTCTCTACCTCCTCTTTACTTGTCTTTCTGGCTGACCAGCAGAGAGTAGACAACCACCCAGCTGGCAACTGAATTTGATTTTTGTGTTAATTATCCCCTCTCTTCATGTATGACCCGAGTTCCTACAGTGCTGTCACCAGTCATAGAAGAGCCCTGGAGATAAGTGCCCACAGCTAAATCTGTCCCCATCCCTTGTGTCTTTCAGGATCAATAACCCTAAGCCATGTAACAGACAGGCACTAGGAGACCCAAGTCTCATCTTGACCCTGCTGGTTACTGACTGTAGGACGTTGGATGAGTCTCTGTTCAGCTCAGTGCCCCAGTCTCATAAACATATAACAACTGGCTTTCTGGGGACAAAAAGCTTTGATTTGTAGCGTTTGCTAGAGTTCTGGCATCACTCTCAAAGGAAATCCTTTGAAGAACAAGGCTTCTCATAGATGTCAGCTGCTGACATCGAACCATAAATTGCCTCGTTGCACTTCCAGTGCCGTTACTGCGTCTGATTTGAAGCTACTGTCATGAGAACACTGCTAGTACTTCCAGTATACACACGCAAAAGCCATAAATAATCTCAAGAGCACAGAGATAGTAAAATAATTAGAAAGTGATGGATTTTGAGTATTTTTTACCTTTGTTTTTAATATAATTTATATAAGTTTACATAATTTAATATTAATAACGGCTGTTTTACAACTGGCATCCCAAATTCCTGAAAATGTAGCAACTGGCTCTCACAAGTTGGTATGAGCTGGCTCTAACATCACTGTCTGGCTCAGATGACCCATAAGATTCCTTCCAGCCCTCCTATTTTATATGACTCTACAGCCCCCACTAAAGACATTGTTTTCTCCAGCTACCAGCCACATC
>NW_007726291.1:345962-348279 GCF_000696425.1 Galeopterus variegatus | reverse complement strand
TACAAGTTTAAATTAGACAGAAATATGTGCTGCTGTACCAATCTGTATACTTCATCAAAAAAGGTACCCCACAAATGTTAATTTCCAGTTTCAACAGGGCAGTTAAAAGCACTGCAGAGGAACTTTGGACAAAATTTTTGAGCAATTCAGTTCTCATTAGAAATAGAACCTAAGGTTAATAGAGTGGAAGTCTCAGGAAGGAAAGTGATAAAACTATCCAGCATATTATTTTGAAATTCTTTTAAAAATGTTTATCACAGGTTTGAGAACATTCTCTGAAGGTTGGAGAATTTTAAGGAAGAAATGCTGCTTGTCCTTTGCATTTTTAAAACACGACTTTTTGAGCTTCATTTTATTGTAAAAGGTTAAGTGTATAAACACATTCTTGAGTTACTTATTCACATTCTAACACATCTTATGAAAACAAATTGGCATGTGAAAGACATTACTATATCAAATAAAGTTTTAAGTCCAGTAATAAAGAAGAGGTAGTATTATCATTTTCTCAAAATACTTCAAAGTCCCCAAAGTTCATACCTATACTTAAAAGTTTACCCTGAGGGTCTCCTTTTCATGTGAAAAATTAAATTCTCACTACAGTCCATTAAATAATCTCACCTTATCTGCTCAGCCATTTAAGGAAGTAACTAAGTATTCAGATGTTAGTATCTACGTAAAATCTTCCGAGTTCATCTCACTCTTCAATAAGGCCTCAACACTACTTCCCGGGGAATTTGTAAGGATATTCCATATTTTAATGCCTCCCTTGTAGAAAGCTAAATGTCCCTGCCAAAAGTCAGCACAGAGAAGTGAATCTGAACAGAAACTCACCTTTGAATCATTGTGTATTTGAACATCCGGCTTGATTTTGACAGCACTGCTGTGGTTCGTTTCTCAAAGGGGACACCTGTTCGTTGCTACAAACTCAAATAAGATCAGAGTACCCTGTTCTCATCATCAGTTCAGAAAAGGTTCACCATTCTGGGTGTGTTCGGAGAAAGAGTAGACATCTGTAGCTTTGTTGGCTTGCCAGGGACACTGAGATTTTCTTTTGAATACTAACAATTGTAAAACAATCCTGCTTTCCTTTTTTTCATTTTCAGCTGCTCAGGCATGACTGGAGCCCTGGCATCACCCTCAAAGGAAATCCTTTGGAGAACAAGGCTTCTCATAGATGTCAGCTGGCTGCCATTCCAACCATAAATTGTCTTGCTACAATACAATTCTTTACCAAGCAGAGGCCTGCCAATGTGATTCTAGAGGATATATGGAAAAGTGTTATTTTGAAAGTGAGATGTCTACCCCAATTTACCCTACTTTGCTGTTAAAATACATGAAGACAGTGCATAAACATGGGAACATTTATGATATTAGCATAAGTGAGCAGAGTATGAAATAATATATGTACTATAAGCAGCCAATGAAACTGTCATGCATATGGACAGAGATTAGGAGGCAAAAAATAAAAATGGTTGATGTGCTAGAATAGTAGGCTTAGGGGTGGTTTCTGCCCACCCCACCCCACCCAAATATTACTTAACATGTTCTTTTCTCTCTCTCTCTTTTTTTTCCAGTAAAAAAAGTGTAAGAAAGAAACTTTATCTGGAAAGATTAATGACACGGTTTGAGGTCAGCCATAGGAAATGAAGCCTGAGAAGTGTGGCTTTCTCAGCGAAGTTGCTTAGGTTGTATTTTTAATACACAAAGTCAAATTTATTAATTTACAAAGAGAAATTAGAGGTGTCACATTGGCCAGAATACTCAAGATTGAATGTCTGACACATTCTCTCCCTGTAGACAGAATTAATAGGAAACCAACTGTGACCAGAAGTGATTCAGGGAATAGAGAATCCCTGAAAGGGAAAGGGGGATTTATAAATATCTATGTTTGAGGATGTCTGTCTACAACAATCTGATATATTCACAATCGTGGAACAGGCTATTGCTCAAAAGTGGCAGGGGAGTCCCCACTTCAGGGCATTCAGGGTGTGAATTTGCTTTTTCTGGCTTAGGCTTAGATTGGAAACAGTCATAGGACGGCAACCTCAAAAACATTCTGCTGTCCACACGACACAGAAATGTGGAGGGCAATGGAATTCAAGGTTTGGCAAGTCTTTTCTTAAAGACAGTGTAAACATTCTAAGTTGGGAAAACCCCAAATATGTTTTATTAAGACTATTTTCTCTTCACATACGTGTCAACCCCATTTTCATGTGTTCCTTATTATTCCCTTTTTCTTGACATACCACATTTCTTTTTTTCTTTTTGTTTTCAGTCATTTCTTGGATGTCTTCTCTCCGCCTTTCTTGCCCTTCGC
>NW_007726291.1:343870-345359 GCF_000696425.1 Galeopterus variegatus | reverse complement strand
TCCCTGTGTATGGTCCCTAAAACCACAGACTATCCCAAGGATACCGGATGCATGACAGCAGCACCTCATCATCTGCCCTTTGACATGGGGCCATGTTGTGGCTCAGAAGGAAATTCCAAGGCCATGACCACAACTTCCTGGCACAAGTCATTGTTGAAACTCCTGGTCTTTGGGTCACCTTAAAAACATCACGTCCCTCTCTCTACTTCAGTTTCCTCCTGAGAAAGATGAAGACCCAGGAACCAATCTAGGTACCAAAAAGTTGCCAACACAAAATCTCAAGAATCGTAAAGCACATTGCAGCCAGGAAGAGATGAACGAACGTCCCTCCTGGCTGGGAAGAAATTCAGCCTGACAGTCAGTACACAGATAGAAAGGGCTTCAGACAACCTACAATTTGTTAAAAATATTCCTTCGATCCACACCCACACTTCAGCTGTACTGTGGGGATATCAGAAATAACTACAGCGGGCACAAGGGACCTCTGCCCGTAGCCCTTAAAGGTTAAAAGGAGATTGTCTATTTCTATTAAAATTCTTCCCTCTGTCTGATTTATCTCAAGCTTACATTTTTTGTTTTGTTTTGTTTTTAAGTGATAACACATGAAATAAGACGATAATGGAAGGAAAGGAGACACAGACACTAGACATCAGAAGTCTGTTTCAGAGAGACCGACCTTGTCTCTCCCTCCATGACCTCTGGCAAAATACTCCACCACTGTCTTTATCATGATGCTTTTGAATTTAAAAGAACAACACACACAGACAGGCGTGTCCTTGAGACTCTTGGCTGCTGAATACAGCTGTAGCTTATGAAACCCACATGAAAGTTATTAAGTTAGTGGCTCTATTGGAAACAAATTAACATGACAATACAGTGCAGTATAAAGATGGGAAAAGCAATGCATTCTGCAAAGCTCAACCCTCTGCAAGACTGCATTTGGCGAGTCATGACCGGGCCTGGCATTTCACTCAAGGGTCTTTGGAAAGCATGTTCTAGCAAAGCTGCTGCTGTTTAGGGCTCTCTTCTCACCTACAGCAAAAGGAAGTTGGGTTTTCTCTGATAATGCAGAAGAGAAGTTATGGTGTCATAGGTCTGTTGCATCTGAGGGGGTCCCCTGACACCACTGCTATTAGAACCCAGTGGTCTGTGTGCATTAAAGTCACAAGTCCTGCAGGACAATCAATGTAATCCTCTCCAGATGATACGGCAGGGCAGAATGTCAGAAAACACTACTAACCAGTCCCTGAGCCTGAAGTTCAGAAGCCAAGGAATGGATCTGGGGAGGTAAGAGGCAGGTGCACTCACGAAGCCCCACTCATGTGTGTCTTTCCCATGTGATCTTAAGAGGAGCTCCAACTCAAAGCTCAGCTGCGGGGTGTGGGGAAAGAAGGGTATGCTTCTGCCTCCAATAAGACCTAACGCTGCGAGGCACCCTCCCTGCATGTGGTTGCCAGCCCTCTGACTAAACAGTCAGGAGGAAGTGGAT
>NW_007726291.1:331388-343405 GCF_000696425.1 Galeopterus variegatus | reverse complement strand
CTGCTATTAGAACCCAGTGGTCTGTGTGCATTAAAGTCACAAGTCCTGCAGGACAATCAATTTAATCCTCTCCAGATGATACAGCAGGGCAGAATGTCAGAAAACACTAATAACCAGTCCCTGAGCCTGAAGTTCAGAAGCCAAGGAATGGATCTGGGGAGGTAAGAGGCAGGTGCACTCACGAAGCCCCACTTATGTGTGTCTTTCCCATGTGATCTTAAGAGGAGCTCCAACTCAAAGCTCAGCTGCGGGGTGTGGGGAAAGAAGGGTATGCTTCTGCCTCCAACAAGACCTAACGCTGAGAGGCACCCTCCCTGCATGTGGTTGCCAGCCCTCTGACTAAACAGTCAGGAGGAAGTGGATGGACATTGGGAAGTACAAATGCTGGGTCCCTGAGCTACATAATGCACCAGGACAGCAGCTGAACAGCACAGAGCAGTAGCCACTGCAGAGTGGCGCCGGCAGGAGCAGGGGAGGCCTCCAGGCACCTGGCGGGAGCAGGGCTTCCTATGGGCCACTCTCCCTGGCTGGACACCTAGAGAATAGGACCTGATTGTCCCACTCAGGTCCCACCAATGCTAAAGCATCTTGTGAAAACAAGATTTTGTTTGGCTCCATTTAGAGTACATTATCATGATTTTAACCCACTATTCTATCCAAAATATACACACTTATTAAGACTGGTTCATGTCACTCACAACACAACTGCGGGTTTTGCTTTCCGCCCAGGCCTAGGAACCCGGCATCTCTGCTTCTGCATTGGTGCTAACATAGTCTCTGAAGACACACAAAGATTTAATCCTATTCAACACCATACTATTATTATTATTATTTGGAGAGGGGTCGGGGAAGGGAAATAGAGTCTCCTCCTTACTGTGGGAGAGCACTTGGGCATCTGGATCAGAGAGGGACTGCTGTGCCACTGGGAAGCAGAAGCTCGGCGGTGCAGACAACAGATCCAGGCTGAAGGCCCAGGGGGAAATAAAGGCCCTAGGAGGAGCTTCCTGATGGGCTTGTAGAACATCTTTGGTCCTCCACGTTCTGTCACTGACACTTGTGAACGATGGATGTCTGAACGCTGGCTGACAAGCCTCCAACATCCGGCCTCACCTCTCCAGACCCACTTTTCTGGATGCTCTTTTTCCTCTGCCCCTCACTCTCAACACTCAGTACCTGAGAGCCACCCTCTCCCTTGCCTCAGGCCTTGCCCTACTTGTCCCTGTGCCGGAAACACGTTTCTTCATGCCTGCAGTCAAAGGACCATCGTGAGGGTCTACTCTACACCACATGCTCAGCCACATGCTGCGGACACAGAGGTCACCAGAGCAGTCGTGGGCCCAGCCCCTTGGTGGTTACTGGCTATGAAGCTGGGCCACATACCTTTTCCTTCCCGCCTAGCCTCGGCTGGCAGCTACCTCGGGGGCTGGTGTTCCCCTTTCTCACTGTCCCCTCCTGCTAGGACACCTAGTGGGTTTTGCTTTTTACAGAAGACTGGAAAAGCCACTGACTCTGCCAGGTGTTTTCTGCTTTCCACCTTGCACTACTCTGTGGCTTGCTGGGGGCACTGGGCCTGGGGGCAGCTGTGGCCCACTCCCAGTCCCCAGCCATCTGGGGGCCTGGAGGTGCCAAGCCAGGTGCTGCTGAGGCCTGTGGTGGGTAAGAGGCAGGCTCCGGAGCTTGGCTGCCTGGGTTCGCATCTTATCCTGGCATCACCACTTGCCAGCTTAGCATGGCCCTCTGCAAGTTCCTTCACCAATGCAGGCCTCATTTTATAACCTGTAAGGAGGAGATGATAGTACCCACCTCGTGGGGTTGCTGTGAGGAGGAAATAAGTCAACACATGCAAAGAGTTTAGAACTCTGAATGCTGCACCCCAGCCACCTCAACAGGCTGGAGTTGGGTCTTGAGCCACTGTGCCCCCCACATGCACATCTATAGGACAGGTGAGGCGGGGCTGTGTCTTTCCGTCCACTCATACTAGGTTTTCTGCTACTATGTAGGGTGGGTGAGGAGGCTGGCTTCAGACAGGTAGCATTTGGGTGGCTGTCCCTAGTGACTGAGCAAGTGCCAGGCCTTCATGGAGCAGAGTCTCACAGGCCCTGGTCATGAGAAGAGGTGAGTCCTGTATCCAGAGTGGGCTTGGAGGCCCAGTTCTGTGCCCCAGTGACAGTGGCTCCTGGGGTCATCCTGGGTTAACCAGCAAGCATCAATGGAGAGCTGATATGAGGAACGCTGAAGGTGACCTAAGGAAGGAGGATGAGGAATATTGATGTAGGTCGGTGGGGAAATGTTCAGGGCAGTGTTCTTACACACATGCACTATTCACGTGTCCTCGCTGACATCCTGCCAGGGTGGCCGCATGAGGTACAAACCCCAAAGAAACAGAGAATGCAGCAAAGCAGCAAGAACCTCTGTCCCCACCTAATGCCCCCCTGTTCTTGAAGTGAGAGGAGATGAAAGAAAAAAACACCTGTTCTTCGCCACATGGAGGTTTGGCTTCAGTATCTTAGTGACAGAGATTTATTTGTTTTATGAGTAGAAAGAAGATGCTTTTTCCAAAGGAAAAGGCAAATATTTACCCGTTCTTTTGTTTTGATGAGTGTATTTGGAATTTTTAGAATAGAAAAGGATACTAAGTCAAGGACCGCAGACTCAAGGAAGACAGTTTTTAATAATCCAGAAAAAGATAGGGTTAAAAAAAATTGGCTCTATGGATCTAAAAGAATATGGTTTGTATGGAATGGTGACTTTAAAAGTAAACATCTGATAACATAATAAAAATAAATGAGACACTGAAGATCAAGACATCCAATGAACACAAAGTATCTGCCTGGAGCCCTCCAGAAAGAGATTGGATTTTAGTACAACGTATACAAAGTATCAAGGGCACGTGTCCTATGAGGAATATTTTCAGTGCACCACAAATTTACAGGGACAGAGTTGGAAAACTGAAGATGATATTTAAAACAAGGAAAGTCTAAGGACAATGAAAGAAACTTTAAAGATATGTTCAAAGCAAGAAGAGCAAGGGAAAAATAAATGAATTCACTGTCTGGAGCAAACGAAATTTTGTTAAAAGATGAACTGCTGAACTACTCAGCTTTTTGTTTCAATCTTCCCAATCAAGAAGGGAGATGGAAGGGCTAGCCATTAAAAGAATATAAACTAACTGCACCTTTTTGCCCAAAATAAGTCCCAGGAGGTTCATAAAGTTAAATATTAAAAATAGGCAGATGATTATTTATTAAGCCTTTCTAAGCACAAAAGCAACGAATGAGCCAAAAGGGGAAAATGTATAGATTTGACTACATTAAAAATAATTCTAAAAAGTAATAATTGTACTCCACAAAGCCCCATAAGTAAAAATAAAAAGTAAAAGCAAATTTGGGAGGGGATGATAGCAACTATAACGAGGGATTAATATGTGAAAGATAAAACTATTTAATTAGTAAATAATTGCAACTTAATTAGAAGACCACTAACACACTATAGGAAATAAGCAGGACTGGAATGTGAATGGTGAAAAAGCTCAGATCCCTCGGCTTAATCATTTCTTTTCTAGGAATTTATCCTAATGAAATAAGGGACTTGCAGTCAAAGGATTCTCTATAACAATGTTCACCACAGTATGTGTTCACTCCAGTGCTTATGTGTATTTATTATGTGCTGGGCATCTNTGTTCACCACAGTATGTGTTCACTCCAGTGCTTATGTGTATTTATTATGTGCTGGGCATCTTATTAGATACATTATGATGAATGTGATTTTGTTCTGATACTTAAGGAGCTTCTATATTCCGTAGAAGAAATACGGAAGTTAACAGGCAATTATAGAGTGATCAATGTGACAGTGGGGCTGGGTATAAGGTGCTAGGGGATGATAGCAACTATAACGAGGGATTAATATGTGAAAGATAAAACTATTTAATTAGTAAATAATTGCAACTTAATTAGAAGACCACTAACACACTATAGGAAATAAGCAGGACTGGAATGTGAATGGTGAAAAAGCTCAGATCCCTCGGCTTAATCATTTCTTTTCTAGGAATTTATCCTAATGAAATAAGGGACTTGCAGTCAAAGGATTCTCTATAACAATGTTCACCACAGTATGTGTTCACTCCAGTGCTTATGTGTATTTATTATGTGCTGGGCATCTCATTAGATACATTATGATGAATGTGATTTTGTTCTGATACTTAAGGAGCTTCTATATTCCGTAGAAGAAATACGGAAGTTAACAGGCAGTTATAGAGTGATCAATGTGACAGTGGGGCTGGGTATAAGGTGCTGCGGGGCTGGGGGGAGGAGATCCTAACTCACACCTGGTGGATTGGTGAGTACTCCAGTGAGAGAGTGACATCTGCAGAATGGGACATCTGGCAGAGGCAACATGATGTAAGAAGGCTCGGAATGGGAGAGAACATGGAATATTCTGGAAACATCAGTCAAGCAAAGAGCTGGAGGGTAGAGTGGTGAGTGAGAGAGTGACATCTGCAGAATGGGACATCTGGCAGAGGCAACATGATGTAAGAAGGCTTGGAATGGGAGAGAACATGGAATATTCTGGAAACATCAGTCAAGCAAAGAG
The DNA here is from genome assembly GCF_000696425.1 of Galeopterus variegatus. NCBI lineage: Eukaryota > Metazoa > Chordata > Mammalia > Dermoptera > Cynocephalidae > Galeopterus > Galeopterus variegatus. The sequence continues at coordinate 338,815 of NW_007726291.1, read as the reverse complement.
CTGGAGGGTAGAGTGGTGGGTGGGTGGAAGCAGTGACATATACAGCCAGAGAACCCTATTTATAATAACAAAGAAGGATGATCCAGTGGTCTGAGGATGGTTAAAACACTTATGAAATAGTAAGTAGCCGCTGAAACACTGTTTTCAAATCAATTGCATCATAAGTGAGGCAGAAATGAAGGGAATCTGGAAAGAGGGTCCCTCTGTAGAGTTTGAGGCTCAGAGCCCAACAAGATATACAAGCACTTGGAAAACCATAAAGTGATGCTAAAGTATGTCCGGTCTTTCTCAATGTATGTTTTTCCCCCAGTGATTTGTAAACAGACACAGAAGGCATGCTTAGCAAATTTACAGATGGCAAAGAGGTTTGGATAGTAGCTTCCAAATTTAAAAATTGGGATCATATTGTTCATATTGGTTTTGTGTCCTACTCTTAGTCCACATGCTAGAAGCACGGCATCTGGACCTAAGAGGCCTACACTCTACCATACTGTTTCTGGAAATCTGTGTGCAATTTTGGGTACTATATTTTACGTAGGAAATGAAAGAAATGGGAGCAAGGCCAAAGGAGGGTAACCAGATGGGTAAAGGTCCAGAAACCACGACTTCCCAGGACTGATGGAAAAATTGCATACATAGCCTAAATATCAAAGACTCTAGTGGTGGAGACCATGGAATGTAAACTGTTGTCTATATCAAGACTCTTTTGTGAGAGAAAAGGGAGGTTATTATTGATTGCACGGAGAGAACAGATAAAAACTAGGACCATCCTGGGCATACCCGAATGTAAGGACTTGCTAATTGGATGTGTGTAATGAGAACTTTGTTTAGATGGGTAAAAAATAGAATCAGTGAGGGAAAGCTCCAGAAGACACATTCGAATTCAATAGAAGGAAGAACTTTTGAACAAGCATCTGTTCAAAATGGAAAGGGTCATCCTTTATCACTGCAAATGATCAGGAAGGGGCCAGAGACCATTAGCCAGGGATGATGTAGAAAGGATCACAGGACCTGGGGAAGGCAGGACAGATGGACTCTTCCCTCCCACTCGAATAAGCTGTGACATATAAGACATGGATATATGTGCACACCCATAAACAGGAATTCCAAGAAAATGCATTCATACTAAAAACTGATGTGTTTACTTGTAACATCTCCTGTTACAGTATTGCATGCAGTTTGACGAAGCAGATATTGACAACATTCACTTTCACTGCTCCAGAAGGCTTTAAAAAATTGCACTATGGACTGATAGGCACAAACATATTTTTCTACCTTTTTATCCTACCAACAACCATTATATAACTGTGTAATCAAATGTCCCCTATTCAAAATGTAGCATACATGAAACAGTTCCATGTGTCTGTTGCTGGTTTGGTAGAGTATTCATGTATTTGATAATCATGAACTTCAATGATATTTTCTTGGTAACATGAAATTGCCTGCTTTGCTCCAATGTCTAATTCAGTCTGTCATTTTAAATATAATCTCTCTTATTTTTGTTTATGTTGTGATCAATGGGAGGAGACATGGCACTATTTACAATAATGGGTCTTATTATATAATGAGTCATCACAGTTGTATTGTAAAGATTTTATTGACATTAAAATGATATTATGTGTGATTGAAATAGAATGATATGACTGCCATAATAGGCACTCAATAAACATTTTACATAAATTAAAATTGGTAAAGGGCCACAAAAATGATTACATTGTATAATGTTGAATATACAATTATCCTGATTTGAGCATCACATATTGCATACAGGTACTGATACTCAATGCCGCACCCCACAGATATGTACAATCAATTACGTTTCAATAAATAAAAAAATAAATTAACATATATGTTTAAATATATACATAACATATGCACCCATGTAATATAGTACCTGCATAATATAGATATTATACAACTTAATTTGCATTCAGTAAGATATGTTTTAATTTACCCATTCTGTAGAAACATACCCTAAAACCCAGGCTCAAGAACAGGTACATTCTTTGTAGTTCAAACATGACCACATGTCAAGCAGAATTGACATGAACTTACCATCAGTGTAGCTGGACCATATCGCCTCATAGGTAAGCGAGTTTGGGAATGGGTTTTTCTGCCATAAACAATCCTCTTTGTGTATTGCTATAGTCATGCCCTCTATCGCCCACTGGGGATATGTGGGGCAGAAAACAGTATTCTAGACCATCTGCAAGCTTTCAACTTCCACCCTTGGGTATTTGGTGGCTCTTGATGCATAGTGGGAGAATGACCACCTAAAGAATTGGTATGGCCAGGTGGGCCACCTGATTTGGCTAAAACTGCATTGGATAAGAAGCAGCCACTCCTGTCCTAAGTGCCTGACTGAGTCCAGGGGCCTGAGTGCTCAGATGCCCAGTCCTGCCACGTTTGGCAGGAAGCACTCTATCCTGACAGCTGACCCTAGTGAGACTCTTACATCAGATCAAAGTTCCAGTGGCACCACAGCAAAACACATCCAAGGAATAGGCGTGCTCCTGAACCGAAAGCCACCAGTCCTGCAGGGTGGTCACTGGGTCCCAGCTCCTGGAGGTCAAAAACAAGCCCCCCCCCACGCCCCACCCCAGTGAAATGTTGCAGGGAGAGCTTGGGAACCTGTGGTGCTTACACTAAGAGAAGTTTTGACAGCTACTCTGACATCTGTATAGGGCAATACATCTGGGCGGGAGGCTGCCGCCTGGGTGTTTACATAACCGAGTTCTTTGGAAAGGATTCTGCTAGAATGTCATTGGCAGGGACTTCTTGCTCTTGCAGGAGCTGCGCTAGCAGATCCTTCCCCCCATTCATCTTGTGGGAGGTTTCAACACTGGCCGGCTGCCCTATAAACCACCCCAGACACATCGTGGAGACGTGCTCCCGGGGCGCCTGATTCTGCCAGCTGCTCCAGGGAGAGGGCAAGTTCCAGAGCTGTCCCCTTTGTAATCCAACAGCATTTAACAGTGGTGGTGGGGAATCAGGCTGGGACAGGAAGGGAAATGGGGGGAGGGGGAGAGAGAGGACTCCAAAACCAAAAAGGTTTCTCCCTCCTTTTCACCCCACAGTCTACAAACCTCTTGGTGGAAATGGCTGTCACAGGAAATAAGGCAGTGCCTTAAAACGCAATGGCCATGGCAAACAGGAGTTCTAAAAATATCCAGGGTGCTGTCATTAGTGAGCAGTTACAGGAATAAAGATGTTATGTCGTATCTGTTAGTCAAATCAAAAATTCTAATTGGACACAGAACAATCTCTCGAAGCTTTCGGCAGGAGGTAATGATGTGTTGACTACACATAGGAAAAAAAAAAGGCTGAAACTGAGCCTACTGTTTGGGCTGTTTCCATGAAAGAAAGAGTGAGAGATATGCTTTTGCCTGGATTGGAGCTGATGAAAAGGTGGCAGGATTCCTGATCCTTGCTTCTTCCTGGCTTAACTAGTAACACTGGTGGCAAACAGTTTACAATGTTACTCCAGACCCTTTGTTAACCAAACTTCAGTGTATTTTCAGCATAACCTTCAGAAAAGACTTGGAAATAAGTCGGCGATTAAATAACAGTACAAGAAAAGCCAGAATTTTAAATCAGGACAAATACATGAGGCAGAGACGATGATTACATTTTATACCCTTCATGGTGTCTCACACTGAGCTTGAAACAAACAAAAAAGATTCTCAGTAAATATGATTGATTGAAAGTACGGAGCTACAATTCCTGACTGCGGTCGTTTCCCAGGCCTGTATGTAAGCCAAAATTTATCCAACGGTATACTTTAAATACATGCAGTTTATTGTATATCAATGATATGTCAATAAATCCATCTAAAAATGAGACATATTTCTTTCATGTACCAAAAGGAGGGTAATATGGAGCATTCAATTTATGCAACAGCACGTCACAACAGTGCTCTTCACACTTTGAGGAATAACTCCATTTTTTATACATCATATTCTTTTTATTTGAAGTTTGGTGCTTACAATTTTTCCCAGATGTTGTCATATTCAGGACTGAGCCATAGAGTTGGCTGCATACTGTGCTTTAAATATCATCTATACACAGATGAGTCCCAACTTTGGATCTCCAACCTGGTACCCTTTGCCCAGGCTTGTGCAGACGTCTCCACTTGGACATGTGCTAAGCTTAGCAGGTCCCAACGAGAATTCCTGATCTAGCTTCTCCCCCAAACCACAGCTTTCCCTCTCAGGTAATGGAGGTTTCAACTTTCCATCTCCATTTTCTGTTCTTTAGGCCCCAAATTTTGGACTCCCCTCTTTATCTCATATCCCACATCTAATGCTCCAGACCCGGTGGGTCTGTCTTTAAAATACCCACAGCCTGAACACTTCTTTGTCATCATCCTCATCAATCATCATCTTTGCTTGCCTAGATTCTTGTGACAGCCACCCAACTGTGCCCCTGCTTCCACCTCTGCCCGTCTTGCAGTCCCGCCCATGCAGCATCCCAACCACCCCTGCACTGCCTCTGTAGGACCAGGGGCTCCCCAGGTCCATACCATCCTCCAGCCCTTCAAGGGTAGAAGGCTTCATGGCCCCACATGACTCCTACTGCCCTTCCCCCTTCACTCGCTCTACTTGGCCACACTTAGCCCCTTGCTGTCTCCCACCTGTCACCCTCCTGACTCAGGGCCTTTGATGAGCTCTTCCCTCTGCCTGGAGCATTCTCCCCTAGACACCACACACCTCACCTCCTCTCATCCTTTGAATCTTTACTCAACTATCACCTTTCCCAAGGTCCATTCCCATCCCTCATTTTCCTTCCTCTGCTTTATCTTTCTTCATAGCATTTACCACCTCCTGGCATCCTATATAATTTACTCATTGATTATGTTTACTGTCTGCCTCTTCCTCTTCAAATGCAAGCTTCCCAAGGACAAGAATTTCTGTCAGTTGTTCTCACGGACACATTCCTGGGATATAAGAGGCATACCCTTAAGAATTCATTGAATGACTGATGAATTGATGGGATGAATGAATGAATTCGCGTGTCCAGACACCTTCTGCCATTTTGCCAGCTGGGGTTTGCAAGGCTAACCCTTTCATATAAAGGATGAAGGTGTGTCCCACTCTCTTTATTCTCTTACCCTTGACACAGAAACATGCAGAGAGAAAAGGATGAACTGCAGAGCAGAGAGAAGAGTGACCCACAGGTAAGGATACCAGCTTAAGCAGGAAAAACTAATTCTAGATATATGCAAACATGAAATGAGAAATTACAAGAGGTGGCAATCAATTATTCATTTATATTTTTGAGCATCTACCAAATGCCAGGCACAGTGTTGGAAGCTGCGGAATCAACAATAAATAAGACGTGGTCCTTCTCTTTGGTAACCAAAGTTCAGCGTACTTTCAGTACAACTTTCAGAAAAGACTTGGAATTGAGTTTGCGTTTAGAGAATGGTACACAAAAAGCCAGAATTTTAAATCAAGACAAATACACGAGTCAGGGATAATGATTACTTTTTATATCCTTCATAATATCTAGCACTGAGCTTGAAACAAAAAAAGATTCTCAGTAAATACACTGAAGTTTGGTTACCAAAGGGTTTGAAGCTACATGATGAACTTTTTGCCACCAGTGTTACCGGTTAAACCAGGAAGGAGCAAAAAACTATGGTGGAAGATGTATGTAAACAGCTCATTACAGTTCATGAGATCAAACTGGAACAGCACTCTGGAGGATGCTTTGGGAGAATAAAGCAGGGAGACTCCCTCTGCTTGGAGGGACAGAAGCAGATAACACTGGAGGTTCCAATTAAAGGATGAGTAGGGGGATCCCAGGCATAGAAAAGAAGGGGGCATCTCAACGTGAAGGATGAGCAACTGCAGAGGCCGAAGTCCATGTCAGGTCAAGTGCACGTGGAGAGAGGCCAGGGAGTGTGTGTGTGTGAAGGATAACATAAGAAGGGGAGTTTAAGAAATGAGAAGCTGCTAGATGGTGATGGGCCTTTTATTCCATGCAAAGGACCGTGGTCTACAGGGGTCCATGTCAGGTCAAGTGCACGTGGAGAGAGGCCAGGGAGTGTGTGTGTGTGAAGGATAACGTAAGAAGGGGAGTTTAAGAAATGAGAAGCTGCTAGATGGTGATGGGCCTTTTATTCCATGCAAAGGACCATGGTCTACAGGAAATAAAGGTGGGAAGAGAGAAACAGAGTGGTGTGTGTGTGGGGGGGCATGTGTAGGAGGAGGGGATAGGAAGTTTTATAATAACTCAGGAAAGACAAGGGAGGCTCCGATCTGTGACCACAGCAGTGTGCACCTCACCCTAAAAGAATTTGGAAATAAAATGTATGACCCAAGCTTTGGAGAAATTTGATTTAAAAAGTTAAATGCTGTAATGTAACAAAGAGGAAGTGTGAGGCAGACACCGTGAGTCAGTCATCACAGGACAATGACTGCTAAGCCTTAGGAGGAAGAGGAAGGGGAGTAATCAGAAAACCACAGGTGGGACGCATCCTAACAAAGGGAAACAGGCAACAAAGCACGTGTATGCCCTGGGACGCTATCCCAGGGAGGCTCCTGTGGGCAACAGTATTTAGAGGAAATTGATAAAGTAGCCAAACCAAGAATCAGCCATTTCAAAGCCAGGTGACAGACAACCTCATTCAGGAGGGTCTGCTGAGAAGGGACAGGACACACTCCGTGGCCGTCCTCATCCTCAGTGCAGGACCCTAAGCCCCTCCATCCCATCTCTCCTACGAACAAGGAGCACAGATGCTCACGTACAGCCTTTTCCTAAGTCTAACATAAAACCAAAAGCCACACTTTAGATCTTAGAGTTTATGTAATTCTTCAGTTGAGTTTTATCAGTTCTCCAGAGTGTGGTTAGTGCTACTGGCAAGTAGAAAAGCAGAGTATACCTACATAAGAAACAGAGGACTGTGCATTTGGATATAATTCTCTGATTATCTAGATATCCTTCCAAACTGGAAGCTGTAGATCAATGTATTGAAATAGCACAGAATCCCCACTGACTAAGTTACAACTTTCAGAACAGGAAGGCAGACAAACTAAATTGTTATGGACTACAAAAACCATATTTTCCACAATAAAGTAAAGAAGGAACTGCACACAAATACCAGCTTATAATTTCTCCATTAAATGACAGACACACTCCACCCTGTCTAGGCAAAAGATGGCCATAAGCTATTCCTTAGCATTCACCTAAAACATATCCTAGTCTTGGATGTGGATATAAAGTTCTATAAATATTTTCCCTGTTTGTACATTTGTTTGATGTTTTTATTCTGCTGCCTGTGAGTGCCTGTTTAATCAGTGTCCAAAAGATGGATCATCTCTCATTCTGATTTATTTTATTTAACATCTAGAAGGTTAGGGCCGGCCCGGTGGCGCACTGCTACAGTGCGCCGCTTGGGAGTGCGGCAGCGCTCCCGCCGAGGG
>NW_007726291.1:323584-330804 GCF_000696425.1 Galeopterus variegatus | reverse complement strand
CGGTCCGGTACGGGCGCGACACTGAGGGTTGCGATCCGTTGCTGGTCATGAAAAAAGACAAAAGGGAAAAAAAAAAACCATCTAGAAGGTTATTAAGTGCTTAAATAATTTTTGGTGTATATTATGCAAATTAGCATGCTGTTTCTCAGATGACAGGGAAACTATCCCAGGATTTTCAAAGTGGTTAATGCAGTGGAAACAACAACAAAACTCCAACAAGTGTCCAGTACACACAGAATAGAGGCTCATTTCTGCCATTAACTTGCTGCATTAATTATTTGGATGAAATATAATAAATAGGAGTTGAAAATCTTTCTAATTAATGGCAATGAATGGGATGCAACCAAAGAATATTATGAAATGACTGGATTTTTGCCTTTGTTGTTTTTTCTTAAAAAAGGATGGTATTACCATTAATCGACATAATCTTGGTCATTCTTGTTTCTATTCTAGAATTTTGTCAAGATAAAAGCCCTAAGAGCTTCCTGATCATTTTTGGAAAATTGAAGAATTTTAGAAAGTTAGGGAGAGATAAGGCAAAATCCTCTTTCTTCTCTTCCTTTTCCTCTTCCAATCAACCCTCCCCTTCGTAATGTTCCAGGACTCACTGGAGACCCGGTGCAGCAGTGGAGCCCCTGGGCTTTCTCATTAGCTTCTTGTTATCCACGTTCATCCCCTTTCACATCTAGGAGACTCTATTCTACATGCATCGTCATTCTTCATAAGCCTTCCCTGTTCCCAACAAGCTAAGGATTGCTAGAGTCATGACTTTAGCTGCAGAGACCTTTCTGGATGTCTAGGTGACATTTATAAATGATCAGAGCTCATGTTTATTCCCCGCATGCTACTTTCTCTCTATAAAACTCATTTTAGTAACATAGGAACCATTTATTTCAGTAGTATCCCCACTTCCACAACCAGTTGCCTTCTTACACTCTAATGTGTTCTATATCCCCCCAAAGTTAACATTGTTGAGGCTTCCAGTGATATTAGTAAGCCAAGTCGGGGAGAGGAAAATAACAAAGACAAAACTCCTTATTCTAAAAGAGTCCCTGGTACTTTTTGAGTGTTAGGTGCATCTCAGATATCATCTCATTTGATCCTCTGAATGTAACTTTTTTTATGAATAAGACAGCTGAGGTTCATAGAGGTGCAGAAATTCACCAAGGCCTCACAGGAAGTGGCAGAGCTGGCTAGACCATCACACCCAGGGCGAGGCGATACCACAGTCTGCTCTCCTAGAGAGAGCATACATCACGTACTTAAATCCACTTTGGGAGGCGAGCTCCAGCCTTGGTATACCCAAGACCCTGGAGAGGTCCTCAACGTCTGCAAACTCTTCCTCATTTGCAAAAATGCTCTATATACCCCCTTTCATTCCTAAAATGCCATCTACCTGAAACGTTTGATTTGATTGATGATTCCCAAATCCCGTAGGCACTTGGTTTGGAGAGTGCACTGAACACTGAATGGGACGTGTAGCCCTTGCCACCACTGCTGCAGCCCCTGTTAATATCAGCTCTTGCTACTGTCGCTGTCTGCACATGTCTCCTCCCTCCTGCCAAGACCTGCAGGCTACATCCGTGCTACTGGTCACTCTATCATTCTTCTGTTACAAAACTCTCAACCATCCCAATAAAAGGGGATTGAGAAGGAAGAACACTGCTCTCCATTGTGAGTGGCTCTGTGCCTGGCTCATGTCCTCATTACCCCCCACCCCCTGCTCTCTTTCTGAGCAACAGAGAAATAAATATCGGATATTTATTGGGGCTGGCCCGTGGGAGGAAGGAATTGGGTAAGCCAGCACTATACTCCCGGCTACGTGTCCCCCAGCCCCAGATGGCTCCACACTATTTGTTTTCCTAGTTTGGGTTTGCCACTTCTCCATACCTCTTACAGGCGTGTGGCGAGAGCGTAATTGTGCATTTTATGGTTATGAATGGCACAGCTTGGCAACTCTCTGATTACTATTTCCATTTGCTGCCATGCATTACCAGTCTAATTCCCCATTACATGCCATTTTTATCATGCATGCCTTACACAGTAATGACAGAGGAAGGCAAGAACCCTGCAAAGGACACTGCAGCACCAGAAGAACTGTTGAATTCTGTTGGAAATTGTGGAGATACAGCCTCAAAGTTTGGAGAGAGGTTTTGGCTAATTTGGAGTGAAAAAAATTGTTCAGAGGTTTGTATTTTGCATTAGCATGAAGATGTTGGCCCTAAAGTTGGCGATGTCGTGCTGAGAAAGAGGAGCTACACCACAGCCCAGACTAAGGAAAAGTTAGACACACGAGGACCTAACGAGTTCCATTTTACTTAGATCCCTGGGTTTTTCAGGTTTCTAATGAAGCCTAAATAAATCAGTATTGGAGTGTGGTAAGATGAACTCACTCAGGGATTTGTGTATTCAACAGGATCTATGGAGTTCTCATCACGAGCAGCAGGTTAAACAGAGTGAATATTAAGTGAACAAAAAGCATGCAGCGGCCATGGACTGGCAAATAATTGCTAATAAAATAGAAGCAAGAAGGAGCGTGTGAATGTAGTCAGAGTTCGAGGCCAAGGGTGTATGTATACCAATGCTCTTGACCACAGACAACAAGTTTCTTCTTGTATTGCAACACAGAATGGCTGAAGCTCCACTTTTAAAACAAAAAACTAGAAAACACAACACGTGATTGAGATCATGCTTCCTAACGAGCTAGATCCAATGAGTGCCATTCTCTGAATCTGAGTTAGTTGTACTTATGTCTGTAGGGTGGTTACTCATTCAGTTCAAACCAAGGCCACCAGCTCATTTTTTTGTCTTGATTATTGGTATTAATAAGGCCAGTGACCCCAACAACTCAACCAGATCCCTAATATTCCTTTATTACTTTCTAACAATCATGGCCTTTATTCCTAGCAGTAATTTCCATCTTCAAAGAGAAGAGTATTTCTCTTTGGGGGGGAAATACCCAATTTCTACTGATACAATTAAGAGTTGAACACACACACACACACACACACACACACACACGCACACACACGAACCCAAAATAAGCATTAGTGCAATTTACTAAACTGTGGCAACAGTTCTATCCGTCGTCTGTAAAAGTAGCAGCGGAACGATGATAGATATTTTTAGGATAATGTTACCAGGGGTGAAGCTGTCCACCCTCAATGTCAGGGTGTGTCTAAATTTTTCCTTGTAAGAGAAAGACATGCTGATCCTAGGGGACAGAGGAAAGGGTGAGAGCTGATGGATTTAGGGAACTGAAAGGAAACTGCTGTGGACAGAATTTTGGATAAGCTGGATTTATGCTGATTCAGAAAACTTCTCACAGAAGAGAGCAGTGAAACCATCTGGCCTTTGTGTGTGAGTGACCATGAAGCTCAGAGTTCCAAGAGCTATTGTCCCAGCTCTTGAGATGAAATGTTCTGGGAAACACAAAAACAAAAATAGAAAATACTACCAATGTAGTTCACTCTGATGATGGCTAGAATGAACACCACAAGATAAAATACTCGCAGCCTGCCTCTCCCCAACAGGTCACGTTTGCAGTAGCCACTCTTCCCAGAGACTCTTAAGACTCTTATTGTAGGAAAAGTCCGAGTTTCTGCATATCCTACACAACTGATGAAATGATCCCTTCTCTCGCTTTTCTCATGGCAACACTTAGCTTTTCAGAGACATCTCATATCTTCTTTTGCTTCTTTCATTAATTTTCAGAGAGCAGTGGACATCAAAGAATCAGAAATGGGCAGGGTAGGCTGGCCGGTTAGCTCAGGTGGTTAGAGGGCAGGGTTGTAACACCAAGGTCAAGGATTCGGATCCATGTACAGGTCAGCAACCAAAAACCCAAAAACAGAAATGGGCAAGGTGGAGTAAATGGATTAACAATGTCCAAGGAAGGTCACAAGGGAATTTGGGCCTGAGTTCTCTGAGGATCCTGTAAAGGTGAAGGAGCTCCCGTCTTGCCCCTCGCCTGGCTCGAGGAATTAATTTTTGGAATGTAGACTTACTAATCATTGGAAGATCATTACCCTACTGCCCTCCTATGAGGTCCCAGAAATCATTTCTAATTGAGATGCTGAAATTTTTCCCAACAAATAAACCTAAATAGAGAATTCTGGCAACAAATTTTATTGACATATCAGGTGATATCCAAAAAAAAAAAAAAAAAAATATATATATATATATATATATATATATATGAATTAAAGTCACTGGTGAATCCCAATTTAGACATTCTGATACTGTGTAGTGTGGTTTAAAATAACTTCATAAGCTAGTTAACTGTTAGCATGCCTATTTCTCATTTTGACATATTTAACTACAAATTCTCCAGGAGTTATATTGTTCTTTTTTTTTTTTTAAAGAAGTACTTACTAATGCAAAAATATCTAAGAACAAATTAGATTGTAAATTGCCCCATCATATTTTTGGTCATTCATTGGGGTGTATCGAGTTAAATCCAACTCTTACAAGGAAGAAGTATACGGCTTGCAGGACACGTGAGTAGAATTAAAAGCGTTTTCCCCCTCCACACACACACACCAGCATAAATAATGTGAGCACGAGTGGTGTATTTACGCAGTCAAGTCAGTAATGATCTTTGAAGGAGGTCTCACTCCCATTCCACACTTGCTTAAAGACAAAAGTAGCCCCACAGGTCCCCTCAGTACAAGATTTCCTGAACCTTCTATCTCATTACTCTTTCCCATCACAAACCAATCACACCGTTTTCACCCACTCAGAAAGGCCAACTCAAGAGCCCTTGCTTGGACAACTCTTGCTTTTCCTCGGCTTCCAGAACCCAAGCAAGGACTCATTTCTTGGCTTTTCCTTTGACCTCAGGTTGTAACTGCTGTGACAATAAAATCAGCACTGTGCACATCTGGCATGCTATTCTCATGGATTATGAAATCAGCGACTCACTGAACCTCAAGGGGTCTCAGTTTCCCAAACAACAAGATAATGCTAATGGCACTAGCCACCTGCCAGCCTATCAGGGGACTTGGCAACAATGTGTACAAATTACAAAGAGGCCCTGCGCCATAAATAACAAGTCTTATTAATAAAATTAGTTGAAGACAAATGCCAAAAAGAATATAGCAACAGCAGCGGCAGATCACACTTGCTCAGAACAAAAGAGGGTGGAGAGATTTTCTGATCCTCATTCCTACTAAAACTGTTCCCCTTTAACACAAAAAGAAGAGTAAAAAAAAATTTTGTTCTAAAAAGTTACTTCTGTCCACACAACTTTGCACATCAAGCCTTACTTCTTTCCAAGTTATCTGAGGGTAACATTCTATTCATTGGCTGGACAACATAGTGTTGATTTCAAAGCATGTCCAAATATTGCCTCTAATTAAATTAATTATAGCTATTTAACCTCTCAGGACCAAACGGACTCCAGTCTATTTGCCACAGGACCTTCGTTCCTGTTGTGCCTTAATAAAGCCAGACTTTATTTGCAGCAGAATGGATCGAACAGAAGACAATGTACAAGTTGGCTTATCTCCTGACACTCTAGGTTGCAAGAGACAAATAACACTTAAAGAATCAAAACCAGATTTCTGCTGATCTGAGGCTTTGGTCTTCTGGCCCTGTCCAAGTCACACTCCAACATAAAGGGCACCAAATGCTATGAATGGGTTGGCGCAATTTAAAGACCAGAAATAAAACAATGAAATGTGTCCTTCTCCTCTCTCCTCCCTCGTGTCCCTCCCCACCCCCAAAGCACTTAGTTGCACATTTTAAGGATGACATACACAGCTAAATTCCATGAAGTCTAAGGGACAGATTATCGCATCCAACTCCTGAGGTACTTTCCCCAGCGTTGGCAGTACTGGGCTTCCCTGGATGAAGTCAGCAGTTTGTCCTGGGCTCTCTGACTGGTGCTTTCCCATATATCTATCAGTCATGCTTTTGGAAAAGGATGAGACTTAGGGATGCTGAGGTGGAAGGGGTACGAGCAGCTGAATGCTCAATCTGACAAATGCAGATGTCAATCCAAAATTGAACAAGCTATCACCACTGACCAGCTCAGATTTAGAAATGTACCTATCTAGGTTTTTCTGGGCATCTCTTTCGTCAGAATCGGTGAGGATTCAAACGGAAAGAAGCCAGGAACAGCAGCAGCAGCCTCTGCTGGGCTGTTCCATTCATAGGGGAGCCAGACCTCATCCATTCACGGCAGGGTCAGGGAGTCCTTTACGGCACTGGCATCAGATCTGGATTCTCAGCTAGCTGCGCCTCCCCGGGGTCTGGCATGGCTGCATCATTCAGAATGAGGATGTCTATTAAGAAGCCACCGCCGGAGCTATTATTAGAACAGCCACCCCTTGGAAATTTCGCAGAATATGCCTGAATCTGCTGAGCAGTGACTCTGCTAACTAACAAGGTCCTGGAGAAAGGCACCGAGTTGCCGGTTACACACACAGGCAGTCCACACAGCCTGCAAAGTGCAGGACTGGGGAATCTCTTCTGAATTCAACGTGCACCAACCTTTGGGCCGCTCCCTACAACACAGCAGCTCTGCGTTGTACCATTTTTCGATGAGCGCGGACTAGAGGGGGTTCCCTCCTGTTCTTCTCCCCTCCTTCCCAGCTCCCCTTTTTCTCCGCATCAAACTTGCTGCAGCCATTTGGAACGTAAAAGAGCAGCAGTCCATCTTAGCATCAGCTGCCGGCAGCCTGCCAGCCTTGTCTGAAACGCTCCTGCACCCAAAGGACCCCTGTCACTTCCAGAAAATGGTTTAAAACAAAATCCCACCCAATTCTGCCCACAGCAGTATCCTTTCCTTTCTCCCTGCGTAGATTCAGGCAGTAGTGAGACTGAAGTGCCCAAGGAAAGTGTGTGTGTGTGTGTAGGGGGAAGGGTGGCAGAAGGGAGTACAGTATGTGCCCCACGTGGGATTTGCATTTGAAAAATGTAACATACGCGAAATAAAAGACTCTAAGCCCCCATTAAAGTAGAAGTGGCATGTCCCCTTTCCCCAGCCCAGCATGCAAAAATGGAACTAGAAGTACTGCATAATCAGTTGCCTCCCTGCCACCGCCACCGGGAAACAAAGACACATTACCTTCTATTTTTTGCGCTTCCACGGGAGCCCAGGAACTTCGGGTTGGAAGCGGCTGGTCCACCGAAGCGGGCGTCCCATTCGCCCCGGGGCGCAGGCCCGTGGCCTACCCGCGGCCTCCGCGCCCGGCGCCGCCTCCTGCTCCGCGGCG
>NW_007726291.1:261682-323059 GCF_000696425.1 Galeopterus variegatus | reverse complement strand
CCGGACAACAATGAGTGCCCCGGCCCCCCGCGCCCGGCCCGGCCTCGGTCCCTCCGGAGTCGGGGACGCCCCGAGTCGCCCCGAGCTGGCCCCGCGGCACCCGCGGGCGAGACGAAGTTAGTGGCTCCGGGATGAGGCCGCGGAGCGCAGAGGCTGCGCGCGTCCGAAGCGTGCGGGGATGCCCGGGACGCCGGTCCCCAAACGCAGGACACCCCTTACCCCCACGACCCAGCAGAAGCCACCAAAAGCTTCCGTGCCAGGCCCTCTCCTACCCTGCGATGCCGGGGAGGCAGCTCCCTTGGCGGATGAACCTCAGGCGCAGTCTTACCCCTCGGTCTAGTCCAATTGTCTTGAATTTTGATCTCCCTGCAACTCTTTGGAAATGGAAGTCGCTGCAAGATAACCGAGTCATGGGGCTATTGTCAGGGATTCGCAACAATTCCTGGGAAAGGGAGACTTCCATCGGTAGAGACCCGGGGGAGGAAAACAGGGCTGGCACGTTCTCTTCCCCCAAAGAGAGACAAACTCCGAGAGGATCCCCACCAAGAACAATAACTCAATTCACATCGTCTGTCTGAATGTTTACTGCTACCGGAGCTCAATTTGCTCTAGACACGTTTTTTCATGAATTGTCAAAACACGGTGGATAAAATAAAGGGAGAAGCAAGCTTAGCAAAACCCGACTTGTTTCGGGGTAGAATCTTTCTCTGGAGCCTGCTCATCTCTTCGTTCCCAACTTGCGTCCATTCACCCTTCGGGGGAGAGAGTGGTTTTCCTCCCACCGTAGATGGAGACCCTGGTGGATCTAGCGCCCTCACTTCCAGGGCACGGGCGGGCAGTGAAGGCTCACAAACTTTGTAATAGAAAGACATCTCTCACATCCTATCTTCCAACTGATTGAAAATTAACTCTTTCTAGACACAGGTGATGTATTTTATTCTAAGATCACGGGGAAAAATTTTTGAGAGTTCAAAAGATCTCACAATCAATAGAAGGGAAACTCCATATACATTTAGCACTGGAGAAAGAGTGGAACACTAGGCCTATCTCATTGCAAGCTGTCATGATCACACACACTC
The DNA here is from genome assembly GCF_000696425.1 of Galeopterus variegatus. NCBI lineage: Eukaryota > Metazoa > Chordata > Mammalia > Dermoptera > Cynocephalidae > Galeopterus > Galeopterus variegatus. The sequence goes on along the minus strand of NW_007726291.1, from coordinate 321,980 downwards.
ATGACTGGGGGACTTGACTTGATGATCTGAATCTGAGTAATGGGAAGCTGGGTTGAATGGGATTTTTTGGTACTTTTGGAGTTCTTGAGGATAGCTCTAATGTGAAGCACAATTCTTTTGCAGTGGACTTGAAGCCCATCTCCTCGGGCTCTGAGGCCCTCAGCGGGATTCTTTCTTTGGAAGCAGACGATTTCCAGTTCTGATTTGTTCTCACTGCAGCACCTAGTAGCAGTGATAGAATGTTCAGCCCTACAACATTTCTCTTCCAATATTGAGTTCCCATCCTTAGGGAGTGGTGGGATTCCATCCACATCTACTTGCTGCTTTTCCACTTTGGCCATTGGAGTTTTCAGAATGTCAGAAACTGAACTTGTCCCCCTGGCAAATCCTTCCACATTTCCTCTCTTACTAAACAGCATGCTCCCTCCTGTTTCCTTAAGCCAGAAACAGGGACGGGGGTCTTTCATCTCCTTCCTTTCTCAACGTTCCTTCATTTCTCCCATTCAGTTGCTCATCAAGCCTGTTCTCATAAACACCTCTAGAACATTCCTTGAGAGCAGCCCTCTGTCTGACCTATTCCAACAGAGCCTCAGTCTCATTTAGTCCACATCACCTGTCACCAGGATGTCCCTGGCAGCCTCGTGGAGGGACTCCCGTCTTGTTTTACTGAAACACGTTCTCCACACTGACTGGAGAGATTCTCCTAAAACTCTGTTCGGATTCTAGAACTTCTCTGCTTAAAACTCATTCAGGGCTTCTCTGGCTTTAGGAATAGAGTCCACACTCCTTTGGGTGCCTGGAACGCCCAGAGGACCAGACCCCTGATTCATCCAGCCTTGTCTTTGGCCACCTGACCTCTTCCAGGTCCCCATATATTCCGGGTGCTCACTCACAGCCTTTGTCACCCAGCAGCCAGGACTTTAGAAACAACTCAGACCACATCACTGCTGTGCTTAATTAAAGACTGCCAGCGGCTTCTCATCACTCTTGATGCATCCCATATTATTCTCCCTGTCCCTTGCTGTGCTTTGTCACACAGGCCTCATTTCTGTCCTCTCTTGGCTTTTCCATCTCTTGTTCCCCTCCCGGGAAAGCCCATCCCAACCCCACTCTACAGGTAGCTGGCTCCTGTCATCCTTCAGGTTTTAGCACAAATGCTGCCTCCTGGATAACCTTCCCTGATCAGCACGTGGGGAGTGGCCTCTCCCACGTACTCTCTGCGCCACCACCCTGTTTATTTTCTTCTTAACACTTAGCTACGATTCTACTCACAGCCCTGTGTTGAGAGCACGGACTGATGCCAGACTACCTGGGCTTGAATCTTGCCTCAGCCACCTACCAGCTGTGCAACCTTAGGCAGGTTTCTTAACCTCTCTGTGCCTCAGTTTTCTCATCTATGAAATGGGATAATAATATTGCCTACTTCATACGGTTGTTTTGAGGAAAAAGGAATTAGTTAATATATGTAAAGCACTTAGAACAGTGCCTGAGTATGTAAGCATAAGCTCTGTGAGCACCTTTCTGTGTCTTCCCGCTGTGTCCCGATGGCCTGGACTAGTACCTGGCACAAGACCGATCTCTCTCTCTCTCTCTCTCTTTCTCCTTTTTTCCATGTGGAACAAGATCTCTTTGTCTCTTACACCTTCTGTGCTTGGAGCCTGGACTGGGAATGCATAAGAACTGAGGGAAGAAAAACTATATTTGAAGAATTTGAAGTACTGAGAGAAATAGTCTATGGTAAAACTTGATGAATGAAATAAAATTCAAACCCAAGTTACCTGGAAATTAAGAAAAACATGAAAGAAATATATTGTCTGTTTCACCAGTGGTTATCCTTGGAGTTGACAGATGAAAAGCTTTGCCAGTCAAAACTCTGGAATGGTCTGTTTCCCAAAGATTAGCCAGTTCCACCAGTAAGAATTCAGGCAGTTACTTGCAAAGCTATAAAGAATCAACGCATCTTTGGCAAAGTGTTGGTCTACTGACCAGCCCTAACATGCAGTTGTGATTAAAGAGTACGAGTGTTTCCATTTTCAGCCTGAGTCTGAAGAGTCGTACTGAAAAAAGAAACTGGCGGGCTGGTTTATGGACATTCACCTTTGTGCTTTGCTTTCACTGCTGGGGAAGAGTCCGAAAGAAGAAGAAATACTTTTTCTGTTTGCCCTTCTGCAGGGCAAGCAGAATTTTGAGACCTGAATACCCAGAGCTCCGCTTGCCTCTTGCCTGGAGTTAAGGACTTTGTTTTGAAAAAAGCTGAACTCACAAAGAGAGGAGAGGTGCTCTGAGGCTTGGGGGAGGTAGGAAGTGGCGGAGAAGGGCAGAAGCCCCCAGAAGAAGGAAAGTGGCGGCATCTGCAAATGATGAGCAATGACCCCACGACCTGTGCCCACAGAGTGTCTCATGAGGGGACAGGTCATCTGATGGGCTAGCATGTGGACACTGAGTGGGGGTGCTAAATTCTTGGAGGTGTGTCTGAGGCTCAGCAAAGATCCTGAGGTTCCATCAGGAGGAATGGAGTCTTTGGCTTTAAAACAGACTGCAAGTTCTTGGACACTGAACATTTTAGTGGCCACTCTGTTGAACTTCTTGATGACAAGAAGCCCTTCTCTTGTTTGAAGGTGCAACATGAACTGGGGGAGAGGAAAGGAGCAAATTCTTACGATCTTGATGAGTGAGGACATAGTCAGATTTAATTGGGTCTAGAGAAGTGAATTAACGTGATCTTTCTAAAAAATGCCCAAAGTTGTGGAGCAAAAATTATACCTTCTACACTCATAAAAAGTCCCAGGTTCTTAGCTCTGGGATCTGAAGTCACAGTTGTCTTAACAAGCCCGGGGCAGAATGTGGGGCAATTAGGAGTCCATTGCTCAGCTTGGGTCTTGGCTAGAGTCCTGCTGTTGGTGGAGAAAGGTGGCTCCCACCCAAGCCTTTGTGTGTCTGCTTTGCCGAGGACAGACAACGACGTGGGGGTGGATCTGAGGCTGGGCTGCGTAGTCTTCTCCTAGGAGTCAGTAACATTGGTCAGCCCTGGATTCCTTGTTCAGTGTGTCCTTGACTGAGTCTCCCCACTTATTGAGGCCGGTCTCTTCACCTTTAAAATGGGCCAGATCATATCTGTCTTCAGCCTTGTAAAGACTACGGTTCAACACACAGTATTTCCAACACATACAACTGATAATAATTAATAGCTAACACTATTATGAATAGGTGCTCTGTATCAGGCATGGTTGTAAGAACTTTCCAAACATGAGTTAACTGAGTCATCCTGGGATTCCTATGAGGTAGAAGCTAGTTTATCCCTCTTAGACAGATGAGGAAGCTGGACTTTAAAAGGAGGAAGCAGCCTGCTGGAGGTGATTCTGCTATGAGATGAAACCAGAGTCCTCCTGTCGAGACCCTGAGCTCTTCCCTGCTTGACTATCCACATGAAATATACCGGCAGTCGTAGTGAGCATGGCCACAGATTTACTTTATGTGCACTATTAATTATGGATTCAATCACAGCTGGTGTTGGATGGCACCTGGGAGTAGACAGTGTGCGTGTTGCTACCCTAGGTCCCAACCTGCACCGTATGAATGTAGCTTTACATCCCAGTATCTGTATTTCTGGAGAATAGCACTGGCACCTTTTTCTTTCATATTTCAACCAGGTTTTAAGGACAGTGAACGACCCCTTTGGGGCAGGTTAAAGTGCTTGGCTGGTTTCAAATGAACTCTATTATATTTTTATACCCAATCCTTTTTTCTTCTAACTTCCAGGTCAATTAAAGGCCAATTCTTAACCACTTCAATCAAAAAGAAAGAATTCCATTTCCTCACACAGCCTGAGATCAAGTACTTAAAACCACGGTCCCTGGGGTATATGAAGAAATAAACTAATAGCTGTGTTTTATTTCGTTATTTTTTTAAATAGCAATGTCATTTAAAAAAATATAGCTGTGTTTTGTAATCTTGTTATGTTCTCATTACATTAGATAGTTGCTTATTATTTTCTCCTGGTTGGGAAGCATGGTTTAGACTGCCTCAACTCACGGCAACAAAGACCCAGGGCAAGTCTTTCTGAAATGCAGACAAGAATCAATCAAAACATCGCAAGCTAATTAAGGTAACTTGGAGCCCCAGGGAGCAGCTGTATTACAGATGGAGTAAAACTGGTTAGCTTTAGGAGTACACTCAAGTACCCTAGGTTAGCTCTCTAGCCAAACCCTTTCTGTTTATTTGTTCAGAAATATGTATTAATAGGAATAGTTAACACTTAGTTGGCTTACAAAGTGCCAGGTGCTGATTATATGTTTTACATAAAATAACTCATTTGATCTTCTCAACAGCTGTATGAGATAGGTACTATTATTAACCTCATTTATAGGTGAGGGAATTAAAGCACAGAGAGAGGTCTGATAAGCCACTTCAGGTCCTACAGATGATACATGCAACAACCAATTATCAAACTCAGACAGTCTGATTCCAGGGTTGGTCTTCTTATGTTATATTTCGATGGTCAAGAACTTGAAGGCATTGCATTCCTTATAGGACCTAGCATAGTGCCCAGCAGACAGAACTCAATATTTTTTTATTTATTTGCTGGCCTGTTGCCTCATTACAAAAGGTAGTTAAGGCAGAAATAGCTACAAAATCAAAGGGAACATTTTTTAGCAAGTATGTCTTTTTCAGTTGTAACTTCTAATACTGTGAAGGTTTACATGCAGGTGACATCAATCAATCAGTCAATCACTCTCTCAAGCAGGCAATAAGACTGTATTGAAAGGATCAGCCAGTACAGGACATAAGAACCGCAGGGCTTAAGGGAACACAGGCCCCTGGGCCCCAGGGAGAAAAGGCAACTCAGTTTCTCAGAGTTGAGAGAGGGCTGAAAACTGTCACCAAGTGAAGACTTGTGAGGTAATGATCTCTCCTGCCACCCAATGAAAGTCAGACCTACTTCAAATTATAATGGCAAGTAACGTGTTATAAAGAATTCCATGAGTTCAGGTTAGCAAATTTCTAGGATTCTGACTTCAACACATTGGAAGATGATTAGGCTATTTGTCGAGATGGGGATTGGACACATGAGATTATAACTCAAAAAGAAATATCTGGGTGGAAAATAAAAAAGATTGGAGATGCCTATACATGCAGAACATTTAAACCTATAGCTACTGATGAGATCATATAGGAAAAATACTGTAGAAAAAGAGGAGAGCTCAGAACCTAGCTCTAAGGCAGTGGTTCTCAGACATAAGCCAACATGGAAACCACCTAGAATGCTAGTCAACACAGATTCCTGGGTCTCACTTCCACTTCCACCTCCAAGCCCCGAGTTTCTGATTCCTAGGTCTGGGTCATGGTATAATGATTTGCATTTCCAACAAGCTTCAGTGATGTTGATACTGTTGGTTGGGGGCCTACACTCAGCACCAGTAGTCTATCACTTCACCCTTCACCCTGGCTCCAGGCACCTGGCATCTTTAGCTTGAACTAGCCCCAGGGTCTTTGCACTTCTCTCTGCTTGGAGTGTTCTTCCCCAGATATGAGCCGGAATCAAGCCCTCGTTGTTTTCAGGTCCCTGCTCAAATGTCACCTTGTTAGTGAGATCTTTTCTAACCATTTTTCTTAAAAGTAGCTGCTCCTTCACCTGTCCTCCTGCTACTCCTCTCCCGAACCCCTGCCCTGTTTTATTTTTCTCCACTGTTTGTATCACCTTCTCACAGACTACACGATACTTGCTTAGGTGTTTTATTATCTGCTGCTCATGAGAGCAGGGATTTATGTCCATTTTGTTTTTTGCTGAATCTCCTGAGCCTAGAACAGTCCCTGACACATATTAAATGTTCAATAAATATTTGTCGAGTGGGTGAATAAAAAGAATGAATGAGCGTTCTTAGATGTAGAATGGCAGTTTTAAGAATTTAAATCTGATGGAAATACTTGCTATCTGATTGTCCCCATATTTATAATGCAATATGACCGTGTTGCTCTGCTTCTGAACAATCTCCTCTCACACCCAGCATATATTCAAAACAGGCACTGGTTGGGGCTGGGATATGGCAGGGAACAGACTCCGAGGTCTTCGTTTGGCTGACAGCTGGTTTTGGACAGGGCCCGTCTGCCTGTCCTGCCTCACCTATCACCACCCACTGCTGGCATCTCACCTCCCAGCAAGGGAGAATCTCCTGCAAGTTCCTGTTGCTTCCTGCCATCTTGCTGTTCTGATGCTATACGTCTGCACAGAGGGCCCTCTATCCCTCCCCACACCTAGTTAACTCTCACTCATTCTTCAAACTCAGCTCTGATGCCTCATTCTTTGGGAAGCCTTCCTGGGGTTCCCCTCTTCCATGCCCTAAATTGCCTGCGCACATCTTTAAGCTGAACACCTTATCATGCCATCTTTGCATGTGTCTGTCTTCTGTTCTCTGTTGGGAATCTCTCTAGAGTAGGAATCATAGCAATGCTTTCTGTTTTTGTTTTAAGAATTTTCTTGTATTCCAAGTCCTCAACATTTGTTAATCTGTACATGGTGTATTTGATTTTGCTTTATCATTTTCTTTTGGCCAAGCATTCTAATCTCTACGCAATAGGTTTTTATAATTAAACCCATCCAGCTAATAAAAAACAGAAGAGTCTACGATGATAGAAAACAACGTTGTATCAGTGTAAATATGCTATTCCATATCATTGTTTTAATAAAGGCAGCCTAAATTATAGTCACTCTGAAATGGTGAGTGGGTTCTATCTTCCGTGAGTGAGCTGTCATACCAATAGCAAAGCCCACTTTTGGGGGGATACCAGCAGCATGTTCTGAAGATTCCTGACAGCCTTTGTGGAGGCCTAATAAAAACTCTTAATAATTGAGCAGGTGTAATTTCTATCTTGAAACAGATGACTTCCATCTCTCCTCTCTGTCTCTCTCTAATGAACTGTAAATCGTTTTGATATTTGCTTTCAGAAGTCCATGGTTATTCCTTCATTTATATTTCTTCAACTTCTCTAGTGTGGTTTTGGGAAGGTCTTCACATGACTTTTCTCAAAAAAGAAGTTGAATTCTCAGTAGAAGAGGAAATGAACAGTGGAGAGGAAGGAAACCACCCTTGGAATCTTCAGAGAAGACCTCCTGTGCTCTTTACGAAGAAAATTCCCTTGGAAACAGTTATAACCTAAACTATGATCAGCTAATAATAATAATAATGTTAATAATTAGAATAATAATATCTATTGTTTACTGAGTAGTGCCAGGCACCTTATGTGCATTATGTGTAATCTTTGCAGCACACTGCACAGCAGCTATTATTAATTCTCATTGTATCGATCTAGAAATTGAGGCTCAGAAACGTTAAGTAAACTTGCCAAAAGTTTACACCCACAGAGGCAAATTTGAATCGAGGTCTATCTCCAAGACCTCCATAGTGTGCTTTTTCTACCGTGGCTTAATGTCGAGCCACAGGAGACATTGGTCAATGAAGGGCTCACAGTGAGAAGTCTGAGGATTGGTTTCTGGTGGAGTGGAAGGGCAGCCTGAGTAAGCAATAGGAAGTGAGAAGCATCAAAGATATTGTTCAGCTATGTAACATTTTTGCTGAGAGCCACCCCAACTGGCCCCGAGAATCAGAATCATCTGTACCCAAAGAGAGCTCTGCAGGCATCTGAAGGTATTCTGCACCAACAGGGCCAAGTGCAATGGCAGGGCATCAGTGGAGTCACTGCTAATCCCCAGTTTGCAACCCTGGTATAATTCTTGGCATGCACTTTTAATGTAGTTATTTATGGATTCTCTCTATTTTCAACATAATCCTAGTCACTACCACAGACAGTCCCATCTCTGATTCTGCTCCTCCTCCCCATGGGGCTCTGAACAGGTCCATCTGAATCTTCCATCAGGGCCTTCCTTATCTGTCTACACAGCAGGCTGAAACTGGTGTTATAATCCACTTTCCTGCCCAAAGACACAGAGAGCAATGACACAGTGGTTAGGCCATGCTACTAGACTGCTTGGGTTTGAACCATAGACTGCCAATTTACTAGTTGTGTAACCTTAAACTAACGAGTTCTAAACTTCTCTTAGTCTCAATTTCTGACTCATAGGTTGTTATGAGGATTACACTGAATAATCAATACAGAGAGTTTTGGGCACAGAGCATGTGTTTAATAAAATATATGCTATTAGTATTCTTATTTGCATTATCTGCATCAGCTTGGGGCAGGAAATCTGGCAGCTTTTGTCTGCATACAATACTGCCTTGTCTACCACGTTAGATGTTGAGCCTTGGTTTAAACCCTATGTGCAAGTGTTGTGAGCTTTAATGAGACCCCAGGTGAGTTAAGTCCTGTAAATAAATCATAGGAAACATTCTTGTCCTAAATAATTGTGTCCTAAATTCCATTGCTTTTCTTTGGGTGCGCCACGAGTCCTTCTCCTCATAGAGAATGTTCACCCTATTCATCTGTGACCAACTTAGGAGAAAACTCAAGGGCATTGAAATAGCCCACAGCCTCACTCAGCAATTGGGGGTAACTTGTTTGCTTTTAATGGATGCCTGTGGGAATGTTGGTTAGTCACAAAAGGTGCTTGCTCTGACTTCAGCCTTTACCCCTGAAGTGTCACTAAATCTTATCCTCAGATGCGTAGTGCAGCATTTTCATGCCCCTGTGTGGACTTCTGGTTCCTTCTACCTGCTCAGACCCTGCAGCCCTAGGTCACTCGAGAAGCCAGCACCAGCACTCACAAAAGTGATACAAAGCCTGCAGTGTTTTATTCCATTTCTTAGGAGTTGGAAAGAAAATTCTATTTTATGGAAGAAAAAGTCTGTAAAGAGAAATAGAAAACCAGCCTGAGTATATAAATGTTTTTGATCTTCAGTTCCTAGGGAAATCCAAGGTGGGTTGCAGATCAGACAAAATGAAACGCCATGACTGTTCATTCTAATGACACTTGCAGGTCTGCATGGCAATTGTCTTATTCATTGTTCAAGGTGGCACTTTGAGGGTTGAAGGCTTGCTTATGTCGTCACCTCTACCTGACAGACAAGGAAACAGGCACTGAGGGCTTCCTGGCCTGCCCGATGGCTCTCGATGAATTTGTGTGACATTCAGAGTGAGAGTAGACAGCTTCTCACTCTAGGCCACGAGCACTGTCACCTGCCAGTGGCACAGGATCGTTGCTAGATCAAATGCTTACATTCTCATGAGTTACTTCCTACTGTAGTGAGTTCCTAATAATACAAAAGCACCTAAAATTCTGTTTTTCAAAAAAAATTTGAAGTCATTCTTTAAAAAGTGTTTTAAATAATCAGACATTACAAGAATCCAGAAAAGTACAGAAAATACATTAGACTAGCATGTAACTAATGCTAAGGTTGAACACTTGGCCCTACTTGCTTTAGACTGCCTTTCTTAGAGAGAGAGAGAGAGAGACAGAGACAGAGAGAGACAGAGAGAGAGCATGCACTAAAGCCATACCTCTCACCCTTCCTTTTTCCTTCCCTCCCTAGAAGTTGACAATCTCCTTAAAATGGTGTTTGTTTTTGTCTTTTGACTACCTGTGAATGTTGCCGTAAACAGTATATACTGTTTTGTGTGTTTTTAAACCTTATAGAAGTGCAATCAGAACAGATTTATCTTTTCCCAATTTACTTTTCATTAAACATAAAGTTTTTTAGGTTTATCAATATGGACATATTTGCATGAATACATTGATTGGATTCCATCATGCAAGTAGACCACAGGTATTCATCCGTTCTCCTGCTGAGGGACAAGTTACTCCTTGGTTTTCAGGATTACAAACAGCCAATGCCTTTGCACTCACTGTCTCCTCTGTCTGCTGTGCTTGCCTCCCCGTCATTCATTCATTCAGCAATGTCTCATCATGTCCATTTAACTTGCTCCCTAATTCCTCCCAGTATTTTACTTGGTTGTTAATAGTAGGACTGTCAGATAGAATAAAGGAAGTCCAGTTAAATTTGAATTTCCAGCAAACAAGTAAATATTTAGTGTATGTTCTAAATATTATATTTACACTAATAAAAAATATTTACACTAACCAAAATTCGCTGATGATCTAAAATTTAAGTGGGAGTCTTGTGTCTTGTATTTTCATTTGCTAAATCTGCAACTCTAATTGTCGTGTTCTCAGTGGGGCCATTCCTGTACATCCTATTTAAGATTTTAATCTCCTCCTGAACACTTGCTATTCTTTTTCTCTTTTATTTTTCTCCATAGCATTTATCAGTAACTTACCTGCACTATATTTTAACTACTTTGCTTACTTTCTGTCTTCCTCCTCTACAACATAAGCTCCTTGAAGGCAGGATTTTTTGTTTTGTCTCCTGTTATACCCATAATTCCCAGAGAAGTATGTAAGACACATCATGTGCTCAATAGATATCTGCTGAATGAATGAATGAATGAATGAATGAAAGTATGCAGTGATCATTTTTGCACGTCTCTTCTGTACTGTATGAGAGTTTCTCTAGGATAAACACTTGAAGATGGAATTGCTTTTAGTAGGGTACATGTTTTTACTAGGTATTGCCAATTTGTTGTCCAAAATGATTGAACTAATTTCTGTTCCCATCAACAATGTATAAAAGTCCCCATTTCCCCACATCCACAGTATCTTTCTTTTTTTTACCTTTGAGAATACAATAATTTTAATTTTAACAGTTGAAATCAGTTTGAAAACATATGATAACCCTAGTAAACCGCAACCACTGGATTTACAATAAACAGTCATTGTTAATCCAAAAGGTATCAGATGTTCTTAGGTGCTTATTTAAAAGATGGGTTAATTATTATGGATGCGCAGACAATTCTAAGCCATGGTGTCTCTTGTGTGAGAAGACAAACAAAAATTGCACAAGCCCATCATGAGTGCAATGACACTTAAAGGCCCATTATAAAATTTTGAAGAAAAAACATTTATTTTTTCTTTCACAACTGAAAAGGAGGAAGTCTTGGCTAAGAGCAATAAAATGAAAACACATGCACGAATTGCATGGCACGGGCTTTAAGATCAGCTTCAGACTTGTCAGAAACATGAAACTCATCGCAAAAGAGAAAATTTGACAAAGTTCTTTGTTATAGATATGGTCAATCTCTTGTAGGTCCGAATGATAAACTTAAGCTATATATATAAAAAAGCTCTATGATCAAAGGGCACACCAGAATGACACACTATAATGTGTTCTTAACATTCTTGAACAGTCATGAAATAGATTGTGGTATATTGCAAAAATGGCCACAATTCCTCACTCCTCCCTATAACCATGTCCTTTGTACTGTGCCTAAGAAGTGATGTCTAGAACTAAAGTCTATTTTCTTGAATCTGGACTGGTCTTCTGACTTGCCTGGCTAATAAAGTTCAGAAGAAGTGAAAATATGCGAGTTTGAAACTTAGACCTCAAAAGGTTTTTTATGCTTTTACTTGATCTCTTGGAACACTGCCTAGCTGCCACGTGAACAAACCTGGACTAGCCTGCTGGAAGATGGGAGACCAGGTGGATCAGAACTGAGGCAGCCTAGTTGTCTCAGGTGAGGCCTTAGAGAAGTGACAGAGCCCAGCCAAGATCATCAAAACTGCCTACTTGACTTGTGGCTGACCACAGATGCATGAGAGAGACCAGAACTGTCTTGCTGAGCCCAGGCTAAGTTACTAACATACACAATCATGAGCTAAATAAATGCTGGTTATTTTAAGCCAATACGTTTTGTGATGATTTGTTTCATAGCAATGGTTAATGGGGACACAGGCCAACTTGGTTCTTCACCCTATAGAAAGCAGAGCTGTTAATTTCTTTATTTTGTTTTGCTACATTTATGTTGATGAAATTGGTGAACAGATCTTGATTTGCAAAGGGTTTGATGGAAAAATAATTGTTTTTTTTTCAACAAAATATGTAAATATTTTATTGAGCACAATATCAATTGGAACCAATAAACAATCATGTATACAGCTGGGAACCCATCAGTGACAGACACACAGCTGGGTCAAACCGTTTCACCCTGTCCCTGCATTAGCAATCGCTGAATCATTCACCAGGAACACCATACAGTCATGTGACACTTAACAATGGGGATACATGCTGAGAAATGCATAGTTAGGCTAGTTTGTCATTGTGCGAACATCACAGAGTATACTTACACAAACCTAGATGGTACAACAGCTAGTCTGCCATAGACTGAAATGTTCTAATGTATGGTACATGACTATATAATACTTTAAAGCCTCTGGGAGTTTCATGAAAGAAATACAGTGGTTTAAAAACTTTTTTTTTAAAGGAAATATGTAAGAAAATAAAAACTGCCTCTGAAATTTGACTTTTTTAAAAAAGAAAAAAACATTCTGAGTACATATATCCTTTTCCCTCAGCCCAGGAAAAGTGCTAGTTGGAGTTTTCAAATTCAGGGATCAATTGTTAGTTTTCTTCATGGAAAGCAAATACAAACAAACCAAAAACCTGACTACGGCCTTGAAAAACTCAAATAAACAATGTTAATTATGAAGAGGGGTTCACAAAGTTTTTTTTCAAAGGTGAACTTTTACAGTCAGCCAGTGCAAAACAAAGCTATGAATGTTTCCTCCTGAGCATTCAAAAAAAATAATAATAAAAGAAAGCTCTGCAAATAAATGCAAAGTGTTTGTGGAGAACAGTTAGTCTTTGGTAACTCTAAGTTTGGTTCATGTTATGAAAACCATAGTGTTTAGTATAAAGAAAAACACCCTCAATCATCCTAATTCACTGAAATAGTTTTAGATCCTCGAGCATTTAAAAGAGATTGACTAGTGGATCAGAATTTGCTTCACCATATGCAAGAAGAAGCATTGAAAAAAAAATATTTCCACCTGCAGAAGCTTAAAAATGCACTCCAGTTTGGTAGCATCCTGAGGAATCTCTTCAGTGATTATGCTGCCCCAGCATGTAAGGCAAGGGGAAAGCTGCTGCACTTTGTGCCAACCTATTTATAGGAGTCTAGATCCTCAAAATGCTGAGGCACCAAAGCAGAAGAGAAACTTTCTGGACACTGAATCTGACAGCTTTAGCTTTCTTCCGTTTTCTTTAATGCAGCTCAGTTTTCCAAAATGAATAGGCATAATCCAAATGTTTCCCATTTTTGTTTTTCCCTGATTTTTCTTGATGGAAAATAGTTTAAATTCGACAAATGTACCCTTTATTTCATGAAAAAATGCAAAATTTATGAGAAATGTAAGATACACAATGAGATTAAAAAGAAGCATCCTACAGCAGCAGTGCTGGTGAGAATGGGGAGAAACCAGAATCCCCACACACTGCTGGTGGGAATGTAAAAGGGTGTGCAGCTCCTTTGGAAAACAGCCTGGTAGTTCCTCAAAGTGCTAATCATAGAGTGACCACGTGACTCACGCCCAGATATATAACCGAGAGAAATGAAAACATATTCAACAGAAAACTTGTACATGAACTTGTTCATAGGAACATTATTCATAACAAGAAAAAGCGGAAACAACTAAATGTCCATCAGCTGATGACTGGATAAACAAAATGTGATCTATCCATAGCCTAGAATATTATTCAGCCATAAAAAGGAATTAAGTACTGATCCATGCCACAGCGGATGAGCCTTGAACACATTATGCTAAATTAAAGAAGTCAGTTACAAAAAAACACATACTGTATGATTCTATTTACATGAAATATGCAGAATGGACAAATCTTTATATACAGAGTGTTTGCTTAGGGCTGAGGGCATGGGGTGAATGTGTGTGTGTGTGTGTGTGTGTGTGTGTGTGTGTGTGTGTGTGTGTGTGTGTGTGTGTGTGTGTGTGTGTGTGTGTGTGTAAGGGGATATGACAGTTCATGGGTACAAGTTTTCTTTTTGGTCAGATGAAAAATTCTAAAATTGATTGTGGTGCATTTCTCTGCAAGTATACTAAAAATCACTGAATTGCATACTTTAATGGGTGAATTGCATGGTATGTTAATTATTTCTCAATAACAACAATAAATATAAACTTCCAGACGGCCACTGTCCCCAGGCTCTGGTGCAACTCTTTGCTATTTTCTGCCATTAGGGTTTTTGGTGCTGGAGGAATTCTGTAATTGTAAAAAAGTTCTGGAGACATTCAAATAGGGGTCTAGCCATACAAGTACATGATCCCCATTCATTTATTTAACAAACGTTTATTGAGATCCTACAACATGCCAGGCACTAGTCTTAGTACTAAAGATACTAAGTACTTAGTACTAAGGATACAATTAGTGAACAAAATAGATCCCCCCCAAAATTCTGTCCCTGTTCTCTTGAAGTTGACATTCTAGTGGGGGTGTCAGACAACGAACAAATAAGTAAATAAGTAAGTAGTATATTAGATGAGAATGAGCTGTGGCTGGGGAGGCAGGGAGGGAGGTGACAGGCAGAGGCCTCTGAAAGACAATCATCATGAGTGGGTGAAGAGCCTGGAGGTGAGCTTGGCTGGGAGGTGTGGCTCAACCACCTATAGACCCAACACCTCTTGACCTCCCTGGAGAAACTTTGCATCCTGGAAAGGAGACAGCCAGCGTCAATGTGGAAGACCTGTTAAAGTATGGTGCTGATAACACAAAGCTCCAGAGTTCGATCCCTGTACCAGCCAGCCTCCAAGAATAAACAAACAAACAAGCAAAAAACTGAAAAAGGCCTGTCAATTGACTCAGCTGTGGCCTGTTCTCATAGAGCATTAACGGGACCAACATATTCAGAACATATACAGAGACTACTGTGTTCAGTTTTGTAGGCTGCATTTTAAGATGGGTGTTTGCAAATGTAATTATGTCCAGACAGAGCGATTAGGATAAGAAGTGTTTAGGGTCAGTTTCAATGGCTGAAGGGATGGTGATGTTTAGTCCCCAGAAGAATAGCTCCAGTGGAAGGAAGGTGGGCGTTAGATACCCTCCTAGAAGGCTGTTCTCTGAGAGATTAGATGTGTCAAGTGCTGGTGCAGGAAGGTGGGACCACTATAAGGTGGGGAGGGTCAGGAAGGGAGGGCTTATAAGTGGGCGGATTTGACAGTGACTTCACGAGGGCCTCGTGTAGCTCAGAGCTGCTAACAGATGGGACGGCTTCCTGTGAGGCAGTGGGTGGGCATCCTGTCACTGGGAGTGTTCCTGCAGAGGCCAGGCGCCACCTGTGATCCTGCTGTGGTGGGAACCTCTGCACCAAGTGGGCGGTTGGACTCTTGACCTCTGAGGTCCCTTCTGGCTTGTGGAGTCAGGGACCAAGCACTGCAAACAAAGAGCTCCAGTTGGGTGGCTGGCTCAGGCACCGTGGTTTCCCAACACTGGTAATTTGTATTCAGAGAACAAACACAACATTGTCTGAATTGAACCACTGCTGAAGGCATAGACTTGGAGAAGTGACCGTTATCTGGAATGGCGCTGACTGCAGGTCAATTAGAAATGCAAAATCTCTCCAAGATGGAAGGAAGCGTTTCATTGATTGAGCCCTGCACAGTGTATGGCTGCCTGACCGGGCTTGGCCCCATCCATGGCTTTGGCTGAGAGGTCCTTTAGGCTTCATCCCTTCTCCCTCCCCTGTGGCCGTGTCTCAGGGAGCCCCTCTCAGCTCTGTCATTGGAACCACCCCCTCTAATCTGCCTGGTCACCACTATAGACTGTGCACTTTGGGGTTGCTGACTCTTTCCTTGGATCTTTTGGATAGTTGTCACTCCCTGAAGCTCCTGGGCCTCACTTTTCCTTTGGCTCCACATCTGTTCTAGGGGCCCCACCCTGCCCACTCCTTCTCTAGTTTTTGGGTTGTAGCTCAGGTCAAGGCCTTTATTGCCTTGGAGGGAGGGTTCAACAGGTGCATAGTTGCCACTCACTGGCAATGACATAGTGCCATTTATTGACTATTTTGTGTGTGCCAACACTTCATCTATATTTCATGTAATCCCCATAATGACATTTCAGAGCAGGTGTTATGACCATTTTACAGAATAGGAAGCTGAGGCTCACAGGCTCAGTATCTTGCGCAAGGTTATTCAATGAGTTGTAGAGCTAGAATTCAAACCTCTTTCAATCTGCTTCCAAAGTCTACATATTTGTCTAGTGTACCATGCTGATCACGGTAGTTTTGGATCTGGCATCTAAGTAAAACTATGTCAGTTTTACAGCAAATGTTTGTTGATTATTTCTTTTTTATTTGCTCACCTTTTTTAGGGAATGAAGACAAACATTTCATGCATTTTCAAAAAATCAGGCAATAATCTCACATCAATGGTGGTGGTTGAGTGTGTTTAAAATGAAAGCTTTGTGTCTGGCAGATCTTTGTGGTTTTATACTTGAATCATTCTAAGTAAGAAAAGAATTGTCTCTGCGGGCCCGCTAACGTCTTGGCTCTCAAAACAGTTTTTTAAAAAATAATCAATGGTGGTTGAGTGTGTTTAAAATGAAAGCTTTGTGTCTGGCAGATCTTTGTGGTTTTATACTTGAATCATTCTAAGTAGGAAAAGAATTGTCTCTGCGGGCCCGCTAACGTCTTGGCTCTCAAAACAGTTTTTTAAAAAATTTCAGTACAGTGGGGATGACTTCCTGATAAAGATCCTCATCACGAAGAAGTGGCTTTAGGGTGATGAATACCATATCAGATGATGGCTTGGATGACAGATGCATGCAGCACCCTGTGTGGCAGGGAGATCCGCTCCCAGCCAGCATGTGATTTGAGGTTGATGAGTTGGGAGGGTGAGCTTGCTAGTGGATATCGTTGGGAGAGTCTCTCATTTTGCCCAGTTCTTCTCTCTTGTTGTATCTTAACACTTGTCACAGGTTTTATTTAATGCTAAACACACCCTGTAGTTTTATTCTCCCTAGGGAGAAAAACCAACCAACCGGGAACTGTAATGATCAAACTCCATGAAGGAGCAGCTCTGAGCAGAGCACAGACACGAGAGCACAGGCTTCCTCACTCTCCAGGAGTGACACAGACAGTCACTCTCTTTGTGCCACCAGGCAGAGGGGACAGGAAATCTGGGCCACAGCCAGGCACCAGCCCTCACTGGGTGTATGATGTTGGCCAAGCTGTTTAATCAGTTTGGACCTTCAGTTACATTATTGACAGAAAGGGGCCTATAGAGACCTCACAGGGCTGCAGAAAAGTTCAAAGGAGGTGGTGCATGAAGGTGCACTGTATAGTGTAAACCACTCTCTGAAAAATGGTTACTATTATCTTAGTCAACAGACTTTTTCCACTGCGGAGAGTTCAACTGACCCACTGTTAGAAAGGAGCCACCCCACATAAACTTGCCCCTAGTGCTTTCACTCCCCACTGTGGGTTTATTTTCCCCTTTGAACTTATCACTTCCTACCATCCCATACGTTTTATTTGTCCGTTGTCTGTTTCCCTGTATTAGACTGGGACTTCCGTGAAGGCACGATTTCTGTCTGTTTCAGTCTTTGTTGTATCCCCGAGCCTTAAACAGTGCCTGGCACATAGTAGATAAATCTTCATTGGATGAAGGAATGCCAAATGGCATCTCTAGTCTAAATAAGCTCCATTCTAGTCTCCAGCTCTAGAATGGCTGGAATAAATCACAAAATCAGAGTTTTAGAAACTTGAGTGGATTTGAGAGTATTTTATTCATCTACTTATTCATTCACTTAACTGATTTTTATTGAATATCTACTATGTGCAAAGCTCTGGGCTCTGCTACATGTCTGTCATGAATGTCAGTCAAGGCTAAAAATGGGCTTGGTAAAAAAAACCGGTTTTAAATACATATTTAAATGACAAGTGTCCCCCTAATTTCCTACTCATTCCCAAATCATTCTGTTTGGTATCTTTATAGCTCAACAGACCTCTTTGCTTTTTTGGCTTCTTTTTAAAATTAAGAGCTTGTTTTAATTTCCAAAGTGACATCTAGTTAGATGCTGGGGGGAATTTGTCTGCTTCTTTCTGCACTTGCTTCTGAACTAGTTGGCAATGACTTTAGATATGCGGATTTCAAAGATGGTATCAATGAGTGCAGAAAAAAAAGTCTCTTTGCAGAAAAGGTTAAAAAGAAAATCTCTGTTCTAGCATGATGAGTTTTAAGTGAGCCAGTTGTCTGTGACTTTGTTTATACTGCAGTTGGGTATCGTTTTACTTAGGAAGCTGTTCATTCATCACTGTACTACTAATGAGTTAATAAGTAACTAGATGCCTGTATTTTCCAATTATGTGCCCAACTTTATTTCTGGGTGGTAACAGCATGAACTATTTGAAAACAAGGGTCCAAGAGGGAAAGAAAACTTAGACATATCTTAGAACCTTTAGAAATATGTTTGTACATACATCTCAAAGGGTAACATATTATCTCTGGACTCGGAGTGTAGAAAATGATTCTTCACAGTGAGATACATATACATACATACGTGTGTGCGCACATGCATGCACGTGTGTGTGTGTGAGTGTGTGTGTGAGACGTCTGCAAAAGGTTCCTGGAAAGATTTATATTATCTTTCAATTCTATTTTTCCACCAGCTTTTTGAAGTATATATACATACATATATATATATATATATATATATAAAATTAAATTAAATTATGTAAATTAAAAAGGAGTAACTAATGGAAAAATACCTGTTTCAAAATCCTAAGCTATTTTTATTTTTTTTATTTTTTGGCTGCTGGCTGGTTTGGAGATCCAAACCCTTGACCTCAGTGTTATAACACTGTGCTGTAACCAACGAAGCATTTTTCATAAAAAACTTGGATTGAAACAATGTTCCTGCATGTGCATCTGACCTGGCTTATATGACACAATAGAAACTATTAAGGAAGCCAGAGGAAACTCCAGAAACTCTTCCCCCATGGTTCCAAATCTCTCCTGTCTCTCAGAAGGGGAGATGGATTTTCAGAGTAGTAAAGCATTTACGGCAACTGAGGAAAGCAACCATGGAGCCTCACCAAATCATTATGAGACCAGTTAGATGAAGGAAAAAAGAAAAAAGAAAAAAAAAAAAAGAAAAAAAGAAAAGAAAAAGGAAAATAGGTATTGTAACATTCCTCTAACACGTAGGAATTTTTTGATGGAAGCAAACCTTACTGACTCAAAGCTATCTTTTTAATCCTAATGTTTTGGCCTCGTTAGGGCAATACTGTCTTCAAAAGCTAAGATGAGATTCTTTAACTGAACGCCTTTGATGCCTCCCTTCCATCCTACCTGCTCTTACCCACTCCTACCCATTATTTTGAGAGTGTTTTCTACTCTTTCCTCTGAAGGTGATTACAGGAATTCTTTCTAGGAGGTAAGGACCTACAATACAATATATCCTTTGGTTGCATCCAAATTTGGGCATGCAAATTTTTTCACCCAAAATTCACAGAGCCTGAATTTTGACATTGTAGGTAGGTAGTGGAAAACCACTCGTGTATAAGGAGTATTTCCCTGTCATTCCTAAGGTGTCAGAAATTAAGCAATGAGTTCTCCCATAGGATCAGTTTGGGACTGGGAGCCAATTTTTATATTCAATGCTTTGCTTTTATTCCTATCTTTTTTTTAACCTCTCTGCAGCTCTTAGAATGTGACCAGTTATGCACAGGTGCTTCAACTGTGTAGCAGTAACTAACACGTGATACATTCCCTTTGTGTGTCAGCACCACACCAAGCACTTCATCTATCTTAACTCACTCCTTATAACATTCCTATCAGTCCATTTGGGCTGCTATAACAAAATACCAGAGACTGAGTGGCTTATAAATAATAATAACATATTTCTCACAGTTCTGGAGGCTGGAAGTCTGAGATCAAGATGCCAGCATGGTTGGATTCTGGTGAGGGCCCTCTTCCTACTTATAGATGGCTGCCTTCTTGCTGTGTCCTCACATGGAAGAAGGGTCAGGGGACCTCTCTGGGACCTCTTTTACAAGGGTACTAATCCCATTCATGAGGGCTCTGTCCTCATGACCTCATCATCCAAAGACCCATCTCCTACTACCATCATCTTGGGAGTTAGGTTTCAACGTATGAATTTTGGGGGTCAGAAACATTCAGATCATAGCGACAGATAAGGAATAGAGTCAAAGAGCTGCTGACTGGCAGAATTGAAATCCAAACCAAGACAGTGTGGCTTCAGTGCCCTTACATTATTCTGTATTGTTACTTGCAGCAACTTTTGCCTTCTATGTGTTAAGAATTTAGAAATTTTATATGGTGACTGCTAGGGACTGAATTGTGTTCACCCAAAATTCATATGCAGAAGCCCTAACCTCCAATGTGATGGTCTTTGGAGATGGGGCTCTTGGGAAGGAATTAGGTTTAGATGAGGTCTGAGAGTGGAGCCTGCATGATGGGATTAGTGTCCTTATAACAAGGGGAAGAGAGACCAGAGCTTCCTCTCTTTGCCATGTGAAGACATAGTGAGAAGGCAGCCTTCTGCAAGCCAGGAAGAGAGCCCTCACCAGGAACCGAATCTGCTGGTACCTTGATTTTGGATATCCAGCCTTCCAGAGTTGTGAGAAATAAATGTCTGCTGTTTAAGTCACCCAGTCTATGGTATTTGTTATAGCAGCCCAAGCTAAGATAGTGACAATTCACTTGTCTATCCCTCATATTGGTGATATGCAGTGAAGAATAAAAAAGGTACTATGAAAATAAGCTGGCAATGGTCTGTAAGATCAGTGTCAATACATGTATTATTACAAGGATTAAAAAATTTTGTAGAGCCAGAAAACATGTATGGTCCAACTCCTTCATTTTATAGAAGAAATTGAAGCCCAGAGAGGTTAAATGACTTGTTCAAGGTCACATAGAAGCGAGTACAAGCAGTAGACAGATGGCGTTTATTCCGTGGGACTAGAGAAGATAGTTTTCTGTCTATAAGGTAAGCAGACTCTGCTCTAAAAATACAAAGCTCTCATTTTCCTCAAACGTTGACTCCAAGTAGAAGGTAAAATTCCTGTTTTATTATTTTAATGACAAGATCACACTGCTTCTGACTAGAAAAAGCCAAAATATGACATAAAGTTAGCATCACTTGATGCCAACTAAAAAGTATTTAGAAACCAACAAGTTCAGTGCTTTCTAATTTTCTATTCTCACTCTCCAGGACACAGTAGAACTGAATCATTACAAGGAGGCACGTGACAGAAATGTTGACTATTTCTGCCATGTCTGTCTATTTATGACCTCTTCAGACTATAGTGATTGTCAGCAATAAATAGACTGTATTCAAACAGCACAACTGATTTGCCATTCAGTATTAAAACCAACTGTGAGTAGTTCATTCTCTGGTTAAATTATCCTTGTAAGAAGTGAGAAAATGGGATGAAAAAATGCACTCCATCCATAATGATAACCTAGGGTAGTCGTGTTTTCCTGAAGGAAATATCGAGAAATGCACCCCTTGGTCACATGGTAAATACTATGGTGGAAGACCCTAGCATGGAGAGTTCATGTCAAATGAGGCTTTCCAGGAGCAATTTTATCCCAGATCTCTGACTCTTTGTTTCCATTTTAGAGGCATCCATTTACGTTTCCTTGAAGGTGATATTGAACTAAGTTTTCTCTTTCATCTTAGGAGAATCTGCAGCGTACACACAAATAAACAGCTGTCTGCAGATGTTAACGAAGCTCAGGGCCAAGGTGCAATGTTGAGGAACACATGGAACCTGGCCTCCACACAGCTGATCCTGAGTGTGGCGTGCTCTGCTTCTAAACTATGGATACCACGATTTCACGTTTAGGCTCCACTGTCTAAGCCCTTACTCTGATGAAATAGAAGATAATGTTTTTGTTCACACCTGTGTGCACACGCACACACACACACACCCAAATTGAGTATGTTAGCACATCACATATATCATATGATGCTTTTGTTCTGATCAGCAAATGGCCCAAACCTGTGTAGACCATAAAACTTGATTAATATTTTAAAAAAGCAGCTGTGTCACACTTATGCCTCACACGGAGTTTGAGGTCTGCTAAAAATCAGATTATTTTTGAGCCTGGAATTTTATAAAGGTAGGCCTTTTCTATCATATACGTAAGTAGTTGATTTTTAATATATTTCCTCTCATAGGTGCTAATCAGTCCTAACAGATTGCTAAAGAATTCACTGATTCAGAGAAGTATTGAATTCCTACAGCATGCCAGCCCTGGGTAACGGAGAAGCGGGTAAGCTCCACCCTGTTTGCAAGGGTGGCGCAGTATCGAACAGGAGGGAGATGACTAAGCCTGCGAGTCACGGAGCATTGTGTGCCTGACATTAATGAAAAACCACATGGTGAGTCGCCAGGTGGGGTCAGGGGCACCTGGGGGTGGGTGGGAGGGGGGCAGTGGAGGCTGCTATTTAGCTGGGATTTGCAAGTTAAGAAGAAAGCCTTTTTTAGATCTTGAACCTGTAATTTTTCCAGTCTTGAATTATTTGCAAGTGTCATGAACACGCTCCCTCTGTTGCCCAGTTAGGGGATGGCTGAAAACAACCTGGGCTTTAGAACCAGGCCTCCTATAGTTTATCTCCATGCCACAGTCAGAACTCGTTTTCAAAATCATAACCCAGATCACATGTCCCAGCTCAAATTCCTCCAATGATTTCCCATCTAATTAAGAGCAAAATCTAAAGTACACGCACCAGCCTAATAAAACCCAACATCGTGTGGCTACCTCTTCCCTACCCCAACTCATCTCCTCCCTCTTTTCTTCTCTCCCTCTCTTTATTCCCATTATGAGACAAGCCATGCTCCCACCTCCAGGCCATCGCACTTGACTGTTCCCTCCGCCTGGAACTCTCTTCCCCTGCAGAGTGTCTTGGTGTATAGAGGACTTCTCCCAAAGAGAAGCCTTCCCTGACCACCCAGAGTAAACAACACCATTTCCCATGCTATTACTTTCTTTCTAGACTGTTTTATTTTTTCATAGCATGGCCTATCATCTGACATAGCACAGATTTGTATTTGTTTGTTTATTTTCTGTCTACCTTGGGTCCTCTTCAAATGGAACTTCCATGAGAGTGGGCGTGGGCATGTTTTATTCTCTGCTTTATCCCCAGTGTTTAGAGGAGTACCTGGCACAGAGCAGGTGCTCGGCAGACATTCGTTGAAAGAATGACATAATAGAGAGAGCAAGAGGAACATTTCTTCACTAGTGTAGGCTGCGTGTCTGCCTGGTGGCATAACTGGTGGGACTGCAAGGTTACTTCTTTCAAGTAAGAGAGAGCACTGGGATGCTTGGGGCTCAGCCTATTGCTAGTTGGGATTTAATTCAACCACTGCACCGTGATGGGGCTTGGACTTGACCACTGGACCAAGAGAGAGAGAGAGAGAAATACAGACATCATATGAAGAATTTTCTCTAATTACAATTTTTACTGTCAACCAAGTGCACTTGTATGTTTATTTTTGTGTACAAAAATTCAACCTCACTAATCTGATCATTTCCCACTTTCTGCTCTTGGTTATTCAGACCATTTCCCCAGGAAAGTTAATTTGCACAAGAGGTAGAATGCCAGTGCTCTTTAGTTTTTAGCTTCTCTCCCTTCATTAAAACCCATTTTCAGTGCAATCACTATCAAGCCCAATGAAAAGTTCCATCACAGTGAATATTTTCTTTTTTTTTTCATATAAAGGTCCCTTTTACCTCATGCAACTTTATGTTATCAATCAGTAAATTTATTTGATTGATTGACTATGGTGCATGGTCAAAATTTGCTGCTCAAGGAAATTGACTGTTCATTTCTCCTTTTAAGTGTCTTTTCATTGTGTGTTGTTCAAAGAAGAAATTCCTGGCTGTGGAGACATGAAAACCACAGTGAAGGGGAATATATTCGACCCAACTTTGACCTGTTTCTGCTTTTGTGTATTGAGCATTAACTAGAAGCAATGTGAAGAAATAGAACAGAGGTGAAAGTGAGCCTGTATATCGGGAGACATTTGTCAACCTGCCCTGACAGACCGTGAACAAAGACCCCCAGAGAACCAGTGAAAACCTCATCTTTGGGGTCATTTGCAGCTGGATTGGTCTAGATGTCTGAGATTTTACTGTGGGGAGTAATCCTGTCTGGACCCCTTAAGGCCTGGCGGGGGGAGGGGTGACAATGATCTCATAGGCTGTTCCCTTTAGTCATGGGTATTGATTAACGCCAAGGCAATACCCAAAGCAATTCCAGTCCATGATAAAAAGCAACATAATGGCAGTGCCAATCATCAGTCAGCAATTTAGAAGCCAAAGGTAAAGATCAGAAGCCTGGATGTATATTTGCAGGCTTCTTAATGCCATCTCCTTCAAACACTAGCATAAAGTGCAATATTTCCTTTGTGGTCCACCAGTTGCCAGTGGAACAGAGTTCTGACTGCAGCAATGAGAGGGCAAGTTTGTCTCACTCAGAGCCCACTGAGCGTGCCTATCTTCATGTGCCCTCTTCGATTTAGTTTCCTTACACGGGTGAATAAGGAAAGTGTGTTCCGGGTGAGAATGTATAAGCATGCACAGAATGAAGGGAGGAAAGATATCCAGAGGCACCGCCAAGCCCAAGATACTTTCAGAGCAGAGAAATAAATAGCCACCGCAGGGTCACTTCTGCAATCTTCATCTTTATTCCTACTTATCGAATCCCCACCTTTCCATTAAAGGTGGTATGGTTAAGTTCTTCCAAGTTCAGAGAGTTCAGTGTAAGTCTTCATCTAAGTTTCCTATTTAGAACAAAGCCTAATGTCATGGTTTTCTCCCCTAACATATAAAACCATCTATTCAGAAAGACTTATTTTACTATAATGGAAATGTTTTCTAGAACCTTAGCTTATCCTAAATTCATGTTTGCCCACGAATTTATGCTTGAAGATTGTTTTTACGGTTTACTGAATCATACGCATATTGGTATCTGATTTTTCTCACGCCACTCAAGAAGTAAGAATTTTGAATTTCAACTGGATTCAGGTGGTTTCTTCCTTTTCTCTGGGTACAAGTTCTACAAGGAGCAGAGAGATAATTTTAAAATGGCCAGGAAATATTCCCCTCATGAGGAAAGGACCAGGAAAAGGGTCTAGTTATTTCCATTAGGCAGTCTCTTTTAAAAGTGAAGCTAACGTGGTGATGAATGCAAAGACTAAATTCTATAAATGCATAGAGACTGTCTGTACATAATTTTATAACAACATATGGGAAGTGAACACAGTTTGACCTTTAGATTCTAAAGTAGTTGGCAGTGTTGGAAATTCAAGAAATTTAAGTTCTTTTGGAACACGTAAGTTCAGCTGAAGATCGTGAGAAATGTAATTGATTTTTTCCTATTATCATTTTTAGAGTTCATTTTCAAAATTCGACTGAATTGTATTCAGGATTTAAAATTATAGCTCAATGATCTATTTTAAAAAGTAGAAGTTCAGCCAGAAGAAAGAAGATGGTTATATTTAGCATATCTTTAGCTAATTTCACAACTGAATTTTTTTCTCTTCTACTTAAAAATCCTAAATTCTGAACTCTAATCAATAAATATCAAATTACTTGCACAGGTATTTGGATTGGCATTTATATCCTGACAAATGAACTAAATGTACATTTTTTTTAACCCCATGGAAGTAAAAAATAAAGAACCTTTCTAGGAGACTAGCGGTTGTTTTTTATTTTAGTGGCTCTATTTCACTTCTCTTTGCATGCATTCACTGATAAATGGAGCTGATATATTCTCCTTAATGGCCTGTTCTGTGATTTCACACAGCGCCGAGGCTGGCTGATGATGGTTCTGAGGATGTGTGTGGGTGTCACTGAGTGGGGATGGGACATAGCTGGGAATGATATGCCGTCACCCATCCATCGGCCCTAGAGATCAGGTCCGACTGGGCCACTTGGTCAGCACAGATGGCCTGGAGGGTACAAGTCGGGGGAACTTTTTCCAGCTTCCCTTTTCCTCTTCCCTCCACCTGCTGAGAGGTGTGCTACAGAATAATGAGAAGCAAGAGGCCTACTTGGAATAATGTCACATGGAATTTTTAATTTAGCAGGGCCTCCACTGTGCTCCAGACATGACTGAGCACTGGGTGGCATATTAGAAATTGGTCCAAAACTAACTGGACATGCTTGGGATGCTTTTCTTCCTGTGCCAAGCCATTCTGTTATTCTCACGTTTTATCCCCTTATTATTTGTAGGAGTGTTTGGCTGCACAGCAAGCTACATATTATTTGCAGAATGAGAGCCCGCAGCAATTTTTTATTTTTATTTTTTATTTTTTTTTCCTTTATGTCTTTTTTCGTGACCGGCAACGGATCGCAACCCTCAGTGTCACGCCCGTACCGGACCGGGACCGGCAACGGGATCGCAACCCTCGGTGTTGCTCCTGCACCTCGCTCAGCCAGTGAGCGGCCGGTCTGTATGTGGGATCCGAACCCTCGGCGGGAGCATTGCCACACTTCCCAAGTGGCGCACTGTAGCAGTGCGCCACCGGGCCGGCCCCAATTTTTTATTTTTAAATGAAGTTACCATTTGACATACAAAATGTAAATTTTCTGTAATCATCTAGTCACAGTGACAGCCCCCATGTTTCACTATTTGTCTGGTCCATTCTCTTTCCATATGGAATAATTAGCAGATGGTCTGGAAGACGTCCTGTGTGTCCCAGGCTGAGTTCTTGCTAAAGAGTACCTTGAACTGCAGGTGCAGCTTCTGCCTGGAGACCTCATGCAAGCTGGGGATGGTGCAGAAGCCGCCCCCTCCCGATCAAGCCCGCCCATGTCTTGGGTCGCCTGCTCACAAGAGTGACCCATCTTTAGGCTTTCAATGGTAAAGTCTGGTGGGGGAGCCAGGTTGTCACTTCCAGAGTGAAAACCAAGTTATGAAGATGAGAATTGATGTCACTTCTGGAAGGAGGAACCAGAACAACTGGTTTAACATCTGGAATTTAGACTTGTTTTTCCACCTGAAAACAAAAGTGGGGAGAGGAGGATATAGCACTCTCCAAAGCTGGGGGCCTACTTTCTAATAGTGCCTGTAAGCCATCCCCAAGTGTGAACTTAGGCAAAATATTCATAACTTTCTGTATTTAAATTCTCAGCAGGCAAAATGGCAGTAAGATATAGCGGTAAAGAGACAGGATCTGGGGTCAGACTCCATGAGTTTGACTTTTGGTTACACTACATACTAGCTCTATGATGGGTAACAGTAAGTTAAACTCTCTGTGCTTTTGTTTCTCGCCTATGAAATGGGCATAATAATGTCTCTCATAGGGTTGTTGTGAGAATTCAATGAGATATGCCATGAAAATCACACAGAACAGAGCCTGCCATGTGATAAGCATGCAATTAACGTTAACTCTAATGACTACAATTGTTATTATTCAGTGCCAGGACATATAGTGAGAATTAATCCTTTTCTGCAAGAAAAACTCTTTGAATTTCCAGAAGGAAGAGAGGCATAATGATAATACAGTGTCAAACTTAGTAAGAGGACAGAGGTGACTTCGCTAGTGCACAGAGCTCTGTGTCTGTGAAGTGCATGCAGCTTACAATTCCAGTAGGCTAAGTCCGGCACGCGCGGGGCTGAACTAGATTTACCTCCCTCACTCATTACACCCTGTTTAATCACAGGCGGTTCACTGGATTTGGTGGCTTCTGTGGCTCTGGCTCAGAATTGTAATAAAGAGGTGATGAGTGACGAGAGTAGGCTCCTGCTACGATCCGACTTCTCTGTTAAGTGTTTGATAATGCTGGTCTACGCTAGATAAGCCACAGGGGTTATGTGTCCTGTGTGTGCCTTCCAAGGAATCAGAAAGGAAGCTGTCAGCTCCACAGGCCTGTTGATGCCTGCGGAGGCTTTGTCGCATGGCCTGGGAATTGTTTCTCGGTGAGGTAGGCTTTGTCCCTATGATGCAGAAGATGATCTCTCTACTCTGCTGTAAAATCCAGTCCCGTGCAAAGGGCGTCACTGCCAGATATTCCCAAAGGGACCGGGGGTGAGGGTGGGGGTGGGGGGGAAGAGTCAGATAAAGGGATTTCAGCTTTAGGGGAAAACAATGTTTGATGGAAAAAAACTTAACTAGGAGTATAACAGTGCAGAATTAAGAATAAAATGGTACATGGGCCTTTGCTGTGGAATCCCAGAATAGTGGCTCTTAACCTAAGTTATACTGTTCCCTGGAGAACTTTCTAAAATTTGAACTTTAGACCAGGTGAGAGGGAGCCATGTAAAGGTCAGGAGGGAGGAGGTTAGAGATAATTCAGTCCATCAGTAGTGCCAGGAAGGAGGTTGATTCTGGAGACACTCTGTGAGCTGCCCAAAGTCCCAGAGCTAAATCGAGTCCACGGTGGGTCTAGAGTCAGGATCACCTGATTCCTGGCTCTGGGCCTTTTATTTATCCCACCTGCCTTTTCTGGACTGGATGGCTCCAGCCAATGAGAACTTCAGTCTCAGGACTGACCAAATCCACGGTCCCTCTTACCTGTACACATTGCTATGTCCCTTCAGGCCCCTGCACCCATGGCCCTGGTCACTGATGAGCTCCTGTGCATTCTTCACATCTCACAGTTGACATTCACCACACACTGATTTTCCAAAAGGCTTCCCTCACCCCCAAGTGTAGGTTGGACATCCCTTCCCTGTGGTTCTAAGGCCCCCATCATGTCCCCTATGAGAACACAACTCACAGCAAGGTGTAATTGTCTCTTCTTGAGAGAGTTTAAGAAAAAGCAGTTAAATAGGAACACAAAGATGCAGAATTAAAAACAATAAGGCAAATGGCCTCTTTTTATTTCCACAGAACTGTAGAGAAGTAGTTCCTAACCTAATTCTATTGTTCCCTAGGAAACCCTTTGGGTCCGCATCACCAGCTAACTCTTACATTTGACTAAAGCAGTAGCCTGTCCTCTTCTTTTTCCTCTGTTTCCCAGCACCTGGCACAGTAAGTGGCATACAGAAGGTGCTCAACAAATGTTTAAGGAAAGTTAAATAAATGCCTTAATTTTAATTAGTTCAGAACTTGTTATGTCCTCCCTGTGTTTCTTCTTTAAGCTAAACATCTCTGAGTTTTTTTTTGTTGTTGTTTCTTGTAAGACATGGTTTCCAGAATCTTCATCTCCTGAAAACCTTTTCTGGGCAAACTACAGGTTGGGAAGGGTCTGTTTAGCTGGTAACCGTGCAGATGCTACACCGTGCTTCAGAGGGTGCCAGCTGGGAGGTCTGACTCGTTCCTCCCAGGAGCTGGGTCCCGTGTTCATTGGAATCTGCCTAAGACTATGTTCCTTCCTTAATCACGGGGCAATGCTTGGCTCTTCTTGAACTTTTACCCATTCAAGACCACCATGTAGTTTTAGAAGGGACTGCTGCCAAGGAACTTACGGTCTGAGGAAATTAAGAACAACACATAAAATGATAGCAGATAATACATTGTAACATACAGGTGTGTGAGTACTCAAACAAGTAACTGAGTGTTTTCATTGTAATTAAAAAATATTTTCTGAGTGCATTTAGAAGAGTGAAGGGTTCCAAAATTATGTACACTATGGAAGTTACTCTATCACACTGGATGTCACTAATACAGAGTATGTCATAGGGGAACCAGATGTTTTTTAAGGTCAGGTTTATCTAAATTTAAAATTTTCTTTCTTTTTTTTTTTTGGTCTTTTTCCGTGTCCAGCAACGGTTCGCAACCCTCAGTGTCGCCCCCGTACTGGACCAAGACCGGCAACGGGATCACAACCCTCGGTGTTGCTCCCGCGCCTCGCTCAGCCAGTGAGCGGGAACCGGTCTGTATGTGGGATCTGAACCCTCGACGGGAGCGCCGCCGCGCTTCCCAAGCAGCGCACTGTAGCAGTGCACCACCGGGCCGGCCCCTAAATTTAAAATTTTCTCTTCCAGGTTTTCAGTATAAGGAGAAGTCTTGTTTTTGTTGATATTTTGGTTAATCATGGCCAATATATGTTGCCTCCCTCCTGCATCTCTTCCCCTGGTGGCCCCTGAGGCACAGGTGGAGGAACAGATAAGAGGAAAATCCCATCTCTGTGGATCATCAGGAAAGCTGAACTCTGGGCGAGATATAGAAGTATAGCATTCTCGACAGCTCTGTAACTAGTGTGCAAAAAATAGCAACAGCCAGCATCAGCCAAGGTCATAAAGGAACATTAACACCGTTATGAATGAAGATCTAAAAGATACGATCAAAAAAAGCACTCCAGGATCTGGCAAGCCCCTGCATGCGGGGCTAATTAAATTTTCACACTCTGGAATAAATATAGTTCTATGCCTAAAAAACTTCGACTAGGACAGCATTAAGGGTGGCAAGAACTGTGCAAGGGGCCTTGAAAAAGGCTAGAAAAGACAGTTTTAGGGATACACTGATCTTACTTTTTATCGTGTCTAGATCAAAGAACTTCTAGAACAAGGAACAGATTCTGTTAAGGTGTAGACAATCTAGCTTCTAATTGTGCCAGCCAGAAGAGCAGAGAGGACTATTTAGCCTGTGGATGTCAGAATTTGGAGAAAAGTCTGAGCTCTTTCCCTCCACAAATTCCTGGGGACTTGCTTTATTCATTAAATTCCTGGATAGACAGGTTTAATTTTATAGCTGGAAAAACAAGGTCTGAAAATATCCTTGCCATCCGTACTAAAACGTTTTAAAAAATTAGAGAGGTTGGCTGTCCTTCCACATTCATTGACCAAAAGATAGAGGGAAAAAGCATTGCAGGGTGATCCCACTTAAATCTGTGTTGACAAAGGCTGAAGTTTCCTTGGAATAGGTGCTTTTTCACTCTACGCTTGCTGCAGTAAAATGCTCTGGCCCTTTGTTAGTCTTTTGCAGAACATTTTTACATAACATAGCATTAGGCTAGAACATTAAATCATATTTTGATTTTGTTCTAGATAAACTAGAAGTGGAACAAGTGATCATTACCTTGTAAAAAATTCGGTATCACGTTATGAAGAGAACCATGTGTCTTAGTTCAGGCCGCTATAACAGAATACTTTACATGGGGTAATCGATAAGCAACAAAAGTTTATTGCTCTGGAGGCTGGCAAGTCCAAGACAAAGCCGCTGACAGATTTGGTGTCTGGTGATGGTTCTGTCTGCTTCATAGGTGGCAACTTCCTGCTGTGTCCTCACATGGCAGAAGGACAGGGTAGCTCTGTGGGGCCTCTTTCATAATGGCACTACCCCATTCATGAGGGCTCCACCCTCATGACCTAATCACCTCCCAAGGCCCCACCTTCTAGTACCATCATCTTGGGGACTAGGTTTCAACGTGTGAATGTTGGGGGGGCACAAACTTTTAGACTATAGCACCATCTAAATTCAAGACTCGGGTCGCAGCCCTTCTTTTAGAAGCAATACCATGTCATCCATGATTTCCAAGAAAATCCCCAAGGCAATCTGCACATAATGTGTTAAGTAAGAATATTGTTGGAGAAGGTGTGCTGTATTTTCCAGAGAATGGGTAAAGGCCAGTTTATCATCTCTGATATGTATTTTTCAGTGGGAAAGTGAAGCAAAGAAAGCCTAGGAAGCAGAGAACAGCCTAGAGGAGCCCTTTTCTGAGCACCTGCTATGCACTGGGGCTTTGTCATGCTCTTCCCACCTGTTGTCATGTTGTATCCTCACGCCAGCCCTGGCAGCTTGGGAACTGAAATCCTCCTTCCTACAGACAGGAAACTGAGGCTCAGGAAGTAACTCAAATTCCCTAAACGCATGCATCCTGTAAGTGGAAAACAAAGACTAGATCCCACATCTGTCTAACTCTGGGTCCATGCCCTGGAGGGGATGTTTCCCTCTCCTCTGCCCCTACCAAGGTACCAAGGTAGATTTGTATAAATAAAGAGAAATGTGTCTGCACTAGAAGTATTTCTTCAGATTCTCCTTCATCCAAGTGACTTTGACCAAGTGACTGAATCAGATATTGACTCAGTTCTACTGAACAAGATGTAAGAAAGTAGATGTAATTCCAACCCTGAAGGTGCTGGTACACAAATAACTATAAGACAGATGTGTTTAATCTAGGAAAGCTTCATGAAGGGGACAGCATATGAGCTTAGAGGAAGCAAAGAGTGTCAGCTGGACTCCTTATATCACACAGTACAGTGTCCCTCATTCTAAGTCACCCAGGGGTGGTGGAGTGGAAGGGATGGCCCAGAGCTATTGTCTGAGCACCCAGTTCTGTCACCAAATGGGGTTCCTTGGCATAGCTTCATACTCACTTAGGGGTGGATTAAGAAGAACAGTTCTTTGCTACAGACTGAATGTCTGTGTCCCCCCAATATTAGTATGTTGAAATCCTAATTCCCAAGGTGATGGTATTAGGAGGGGGAGCCTTTGGGAAGTGATTAGGTCATGAGAGTGGAGCCCTCATGAATGAGATTAGTGTCCTTACATAAGAGACCCCAGAGAGCTGCCTCACCCCTGTGTCATGTGAGGACACAATGAGAAGACAGTGGTCTAAGAACCAGGAATTAGGCCCTCATCAAACACCAAATCTGCCATGACCTTGATCTTGGACTTCTCAGCCTCCAAAACAGTGAGAAATAAATTTCTGTAGTTTGTAAGCCACCCAGTCTATGGGATTCTGTCATAGCAGTCCAAATGGACTAAGACACTATTTATTGTGAGTGAGGGGGTGAGCACAGATGCTTGGGTCGTTTTGTGGCCCAAAGATGTATGATTCTATATTCTACATTGATTAAAAAAAACTTTCTCATTTTGTTACGCTTTCATCACTTAGGAAGAACACTCCTGTTAACTAAGCTTTTTCCCTTAAATAAATTGTTTTGACATTTCTTTGAGCTGCATCTGATCCACTTACTAGATGCTGCTGAGGTTCCTGCTGCCGTGACTAGAGGGGCTCCAGCTGTGCTTCTGGCTGGGCTCTGGGCTCTCTCTCAGCAACAAGAAAAGACCCTTGATGGCAAATGGCAGGTGGAAAGAGTTCTCTGGGGGTGACATTTCTGCAAACCTTTTGGCAGGTAACACCCTTCATCCCTGGAAAGCAACAAATGCTTGCCATCCCCAGAGGCTATATGTCTTTGG
Organism: Galeopterus variegatus; assembly: GCF_000696425.1. Taxonomy (NCBI): domain Eukaryota; kingdom Metazoa; phylum Chordata; class Mammalia; order Dermoptera; family Cynocephalidae; genus Galeopterus; species Galeopterus variegatus. Next base: position 289,061 of record NW_007726291.1, on the reverse strand, counting down.
ATCCCCAGAGGCTACACATCTTTGGAGAGACAAGAATAACATGCATTTGATAACAGCAGACCTCAGGTGGGTTGTAAAGGAGCTCGTCCTCCAATTACAGAGTTGCTTCCCGCAAGATCTGAAATAATCGTCCCCATGGAGAAAGCACTCAAGCACTCAGTGTAGCAGAAAGGGGTGAGGCAAAACAGTAGTCAGCAGAAGAACCCAAACCAACTTTAGGTTACGGGCAGATAGCTCAGAACTCTTTATGCTGTGAAAGCCAAGACTACATCCCCCCCTCCCCAACCTGACGCCAAGCCTTTGAATGTTGATTGCAGAAAAAGGGGGGGGGTGTCTTTTAGGTTTAGACGCATCTCAAATTGAGTAGAAATCGTCTCTCTTTTACACTCAAGTTGCTTTTTCGTTAACTGCAGTAGTGATATTCATTATCCTTTGTGAGTGAGTACCCTGAGGCCCTTTGGGCATTGGTGCTCATAAATTAATATTTATGATGAAGATGAATATAACTGAAATGAAAAAAAAGGGACTTAAAATTAAAATTTAAAAAGCTCTTCAATCTGTAAATCCATTTCCAGTGAAATAGATGAAAGTAGTACCACGTATGTTCTAAAACATTCATCACAGGCAGATTTCTTAATTGTAACCATTATCTTATGTTAAGCATGATCCACTAATCTCTCAGTTTCATTCTCTACTATTTCTTATCTAAGCATATTCTTGTTTTTTCTCCCATGACTAGTTCTTCAATTAAAGAAGGAAAAAAAAAGTCTTGTGAAATGATTCACTTTTTTTTTTTTCCCCCCTTTTTGTCTTTTTTTGTGTCCGGCAACGGATCGCAACCCTCAGTGTCGCGCCCGTACCGGACCGGGACCGGCAACGGGATCGCAACCCTCGGCGCTGCCCCCGTGCCTCGCTCAGCCAGTGAGCGGGAACCGGTCTGTATGTGGGATCCGAACCCTCGGCGGGAGCGCCACTGCGCTTCCCAAGCAGCGCACTGTAGCAGTGCGCCACCGGGCCGGCCCGAAATGATTCACTTTTACTTTGTATTCTTGTATACTCACGTGCCTTCCTGTTTGTCCTTTTTGTTAAGTATGAAAGAAACCAAACAAAAAGTCTGAAAAAAGACTTTAAGAGAACCCTATTATATTAATGTGTCCCTAAACCACCCACTACAGTAATCTTGTAACCTAGTTTTTAAAGACCTTCAGAGAATGACACTGAATATATTCCATTATTCACCACTTTGCTGGGTATATACCCAAAGGAATGGAAATCATCATGTTGAAGGGATACCTGCACTGCTATGTTCATCGCAGCTCTATTTACAGTAGCCAAGAGTTGGAGCCAACTTGAATGTCCATCAACAGACGACTGGATAAGGAAAATGTGGTATATATACTCAGTGGAATATTACTCAGACATAAAAAGAATGAAATTCTTCAATTTGCAGCAATGTAGAGGAACTTAGAGAAAATTATGTTAAGTGAATAAGCCAGGCACAGAAAGAGAAATACCACATGTCCTCACTCATAAGTGGGAGCTAAAATAAAGAAAGAAAAGAAAAGAAGTAAAAAAGTAAAAAAAGAATGAAATTCTTCAATTTGCAGCAATGTAGAGGAACTTAGAGAAAATTATGTTAAGTGAATAAGCCAGGCACAGAAAGAGAAATACCACATGTCCTCACTCATAAGTGGGAGCTAAAATAAAGAAAGAAAAGAAAAGAAGTAAAAAAGTAAAAAAAGAATGAAAGAATCACAATAATACATCAAACTTACAGAAAAAAAGAGATCAGAACCGTGGTTACTAGGGGTGGGAAAGGCAGGGGAGGGGGGATTGATGAGAAATTAGTTAAGGGGCAAAAAGACTGATTATGTTTTTTAAACATGAGTATACTAATCATCCTGATTTGATCACCACATATTGTATTGATCACCATATGTACTGATATTTGATTCTGCACCCCACAAATATATATATATAATCAATTATCTTTCAATAAAAAAATTTGCTCCCCCCAAAAAAATTAGAAAAGTTTTTCATTGTGTTCAGAAATCACTCCTGTTGTGGTTTTAATGTACTACTTTTTGCTCTGTTCTTTCATGGACTTAATAGATCATAATACTGTATGATATATTCATCAGCACAAATTTTAGGTTGAGTCTTGGCAAAGCTTTGTACTGGGCATGGAGGGGTTAACAGTGTTCTCAACTGGGGGTTATTTTGCTCCCTCCAAACCTCCAGGGGACATTTGTGGACATCTGGAGATGTGTTTGGTTGCCACAACCTGGGGGGTGCTATTGGCATCTGGTGGGTAGAGACCAGGGATGCTGCTAAATATCCTGCAATGCATAGGACAGCCTCCCACAACAAAGAATTATCTGGCCAAAATGGTCAAAAGCATGAAGGTTGCACAACCCTCATTAAGAGGAAGTGGCGGCTTCATGGGACGTGCAGACCACTGAAACAGCTGTAGGGAATTCAACTCGGGTACCAATTGTGGGCTTCAAATGGTTCAGTCTCGTGGGATTAATCACTGAAGGGCGAGATTAGGAAGAGAAACCAACCTGGAGATCATTTGAGCTTTCAGAAATTGTTAACCACATGCTTTTAATTATATTTTGGATCTACTTCTTATTTTATTGTGAGATTACCAACCCAATTTGCCTCTATTTTTCATAAGGTAAAAGCTGTAATGCATTATTTTGGAATTCTAATTTTTCAGGAAATGTTTTAGTTTGGCTGGCTTCACTGTCAGCCCTGGACATGCTTCCCTGGTAAAACAAGTGGGATTTATTTGTAATATAAACTTCTGGCTGGTTAGTTCCTGGCTACGACTTTAGAAACTGCCACATTTTTGAGGGTTGTACTTTCCCAGCATTAATATGAGAGTTTGGATGTTTTTTTTTCCCTCCAGAAAAATGTCCATATGTCAAAGGTCAATGATATAAAAATATTCTGAATTTAATAGCAGGCATGACTAAATATAGAGTGAAACAAAACCTTGGAATTACTTTGTGGAGCCAACAACAACAAGCCAATGGTGTTGCTCAGTGACTTCCTCCCTGACAACGTCTAAATGTGTCGCAATTCTTTTCGGCAGGATGGCCACAAGAGAAGACGGTATCCAGCCTATGTTAAATCAGACTTCCCATTCTGGCAGCAAAACCATTTTCCCGTCTCATCACCTTCATTGGAAAACAAAGCTCAGTGTCCCGATAGATATGAAGTACTTTGTAAATTACAAAGCAATACATTCTTGTATGGCTTATTAAGCTGGCAGTTTCCAAATAACAGTGCAGCTCTTTGATTAAAGTAAATATGCAAAAAGAACTTAATACTTGTTGAAGTCCTGTCCACCACGAGCCATTTGGTTCTATGAGTTAGGAAGCGGGAGACATTACTGCAGCCCACGTGTGCAGAGTGAAATCGAAGGAGCTGGTGCTGAGTCCTTGCTTCCCTGAGGGGTCTGACAGTGCTTCACTCAGAGCAGCTAACTGAGGCCCAAGTCATGGTTGATTTCTCCCATGGGCAGCCAGCTTCTTCAAGTCCTGTGGCCAAAGCCGGTCCTGCTAGCCTTCCCTCACTGTCCACTTAGGAATATGTCAACTGCTGTAGCAGCAAGGGGCAAAAATGTGGGGTCTTTCCTGGGGGGTACACTTCCACGAGAGGTCCCCATTCAACATGGTGTTGATTTCATATTCAGAAGACAGGGGTCATTACATTTAATCCGATGCCGTATACGTCACCATTTCTTGTTCTATTTTTAAAACATTTATGTCCTTATGTTAAAATTAGATTTCTGCTTGATGTCCATCTATTGGCCTGGGAGTGTTTCTCTTTCTCAAGCTACATGCTGTGAGTCTGGAACTAGAACGGCTCCAATCCTGCTTTTCCACACCAGGTTAATTCTCTTACCTGGGGGGTTCTGAAAGGATTCAGGGATGGAGGATGACCTGGGGAGTGATGGGATGGGAGTGCTGAGAGATCAGGGTCTGGTTGCTATCTGGGGAGGACAACTGTGTCCACGTGGCATCCCCAGGCAGCCTGGCCCTGTGGCCTTATCCACAGGCTCATCGATGGTTACAGCTCAGAAATGTCTTCATGGTCTAACCCTCCAGGAACTGTGGGCCAGAGCGGTTAAGTGTGTCAGTGACCACACGGCTGGAAGGTGACCAGGCTGGGATGAGTTCTCTACCCTGTGGTGACACTGAGTATAAATAAAGAAGCAGGATGGGAGGATTCTAATGAACTCTTGGGGAGGACGGATAAGAACAAGGACTTGAAATTCCAGCACCCAAGAACCATGGGACTCGGAGTTTGATCTAATTCAATACCAAGTGTGTATAGCAAAGTGTGAAAAGCAAATGTATAGCGTCACTCCTCAAAAAATGGCTCCTAAGGAAACATAAGGCTCAGAAAGCAAAAGAAAACAAAACACAGGGGTGAGAGAAGACTTGGGAGCGCTTCTGCTCCTGGAGGCTGGGGTTGGTGGAATCACAGTCAGGATTTGTGCTTGCCCTTAGAGAGAAGGTGGCCACAACCCCCTAACTGCCCCTGGAGTGGAGCGAGACCTCTCTCCTGCTGCATCAGTAGGGCTCATCTTACCCTGGCCTGGAGGTGACCACATGTAGGGAGCACACGGGGGACAAAGGACTATAGTGGAAAAGCTTTGAGGCCTTCCAGAGAAGTAACTGCAGCGCCCTCCCTGTGGGGGTTGGGGTGGGGGTTTCCTATAGACGCTACCCCTGCTCCAGGCTCACTGGTAGCCCCACACCTGAGGAACAGCAGACGGAGGGATCACGGGAAGGGGCAGGTTAGGAGCACCTGCCCAGCCCAGCACGCACCCTGGGCTTCTTGCTCAAGTGAGCTCGGAAGGTGCTGCATGGAGGCTGCAGAGCCACAGGCAGCACCCAGGTCCCAGGCCAGCCCCGTGACCATGACCACTGCTCTGGGTGCTATGAAATCTTCATGGCACTCTGTGACGAGGAGCCCTATCCTTTCTCACATGGGTTACTCACTCTGAGAGCTGCTCTGCGGCAGAGTAAATGATTCAGAACGTTTCTGATTCAGTCATAAATGGAACAGGGCAAGGCTCATTAAAGGCACTAACGAGCACTCCCTTTCATCCCTGGGGCTGTCTTGACCCCTCCAATGCTGTTGTCGCAATGCTGGGTTCTTGCTCTTCATGGAACAGCAGGTAGGGCAGACCTACTGAGCTCAAGCTCTGTGAACAAAGGAAGCCCCATCTGAAGAGCGAACCCATCGTGAAGGTGCATGAAAGAGATCACCCAGCTACGGGCCACCAAAGCCTCATCAGGGCAGGAGCCAGGATGGCTGAGGGCCTGCCTGGGTTTCTGTCACTAGGACAGGCAATGGGACAGACAGCTTGAGATTTTCTGACCAAGATGGTTAGAAAAGGTGTGAATGAATTGTTTCATACCAATTTTACAAAGATCTCTGAATTTCATGCCAAAACAGAAAGATGGCAAAGAAAAGGTTTAAAAAAGAGAGACATCTTTTGCTTTTATTTTCCGTGAGAGAAACAAGAGGTGTTGTATTGTATGTCATCAAATCTCTGATTATACCAAGGTGGGGAGGTTTCACGAATCATAAAATGCTGTTAAGTCATTCTAAAACTATGGGTTGTGTGTTTCGGTTTGCACATTTCTATTACATTTGTGAACAACTGAGCTTTCTCACATGGCAAAATGTGTGCAACGAGGACACGAAAAGCCAGGTATTAATTCTTGCTCAAAATGGATAATTTGATTAAAAAATAGACCCAAATCAGAGTGATGTTTTACATATAGCTATAAAGCAAATAATTTTCATTTTTTTAATAGCAGCCAGATATCGATGATGTCTTTAAAAGTACCTGATATGGAAGTAGGTTGGAATGTGTGGGTTAAATTGCTAAAAGTTCGACTCAGAGTGGACTGGGGCAGAGTGGCCCTGCTCACGTGGGAAGAATGTCACTCTCAATGTGACAGTGTAAGACATGAGACCATAAATAACTTGGGTCATGAGTAAAAGCAATCAGAATGATTGACAACAGAATTAAAGAGCTGGGTAAACTGAGTGGCCATCTGTGCAGGATCTCTCTTCAGGCAGGTGAATATCGAAATCATCAGGGCTGTCTGTGTATTTCTCGGGGATCTTTATGAGACAGGGACCACACATTCCTCAGCAGAGTGTCACAGGCCTGTGTAAGGTTCAAGGTGTTTTCCCTGGCATCAAATAGAAAACTCTTCTGTTTATATACTTATAGTTATTTCTGCAGACTAATGCTGCCTCAATTGCTGACTAATTGTCCTGGAAGCCTCTTTTGTAAAACGAGAAGGCTTAAGGAGTACAGTCTGATGATGTACTTCTCTGCCCATGCACACAGCAACATATAGAAAGCGGATCCTATCCCTCCAAGAAGAACACTGAATGTCTGAATCTTCACCAGACACAGCCTGTGAGAACTCTGTGGTATGACTCTCATCGTGGGCAGGTCGGCATGATCGGGTTGAGCCATGTTTATGTGGCGTCACCTGGGCAGGGATTAAGCCAGGCTTTACTTGGACATCTCCACTATTACAGTGGTCACCCCTCCCCCTCCCTTCTCTTTACCAGCAATGGTGCAGTGGGAATAACATGGAAATGGACCCAAGCCTGGAGGGAGGTTGGGAAGGCAGCATGCCAACCAGATGAATGCCAAATCCAGAAACGACAGTGAAAAAGTAGAGTAAATGGACGGGGGGGATAAAAGAAAGGAATTTCTTTAGTGGGTATAATGAAAACAGCCAGGTCCATGCATTAAATATTTTCTTTCCAGTTAAATTTTAATCTGTTATCTTGGGATGAAGTCTGTGTGGTTAGTCTCTTTCTAAACCTGGGTCCAGCTGCTTGGCTTGGTCATAAGACTTTTTTAAAGCAATGGTGAATTTTTAATAGGTTTCTTTCTTCTCTTTCTCTCCCACTACAGACCCGGGAAAGGAGCTTAAAACCAGAACACTATCAATCCTTTATGAAACATTTGGGGCTAATTACACTTGCTAGAAATCTCGGGATTTTTTTCCTTGCTTTTTTTCCTCTTCATTTTAATGGAACACAGTTCAAGTCTCATAAATGCTTAAATATGTAGTCATAAAGTTTGAGATGTCTCATGGGCACTGCTGTCTGCTAATCTGCCAGGCAGTGCTCTGCAGAAGTTCAAATTCGAAAGGGGTTTCCGCATCTCAGTGTGTTATATAAGCTGGGCTGGGAGACTTTACATGCTCCATGCCTCAAGTCATTTAATAAAGCTCACTTGATTAGGTAGCCAGGGTCACCCCAGGAAATCTTGCCACCTCCCCATATAAACAGTGAGAAGGAGATATGCACTTGGCTGTTGCTACTTTCTCCTTATCCAGTTATCCCCAGCAACTGATGCTTCATTTCCTTGCTCATTTCTGCAGGCTTCGAGGAAGAAGGCAGACCAGGCCGGGGTCAGAGGCCCCAGTTTCACCTGCATCTGGCTGAAAACAAAGCCATAAACAAGAGCACGGGCTTTATTTACACATCCTGTAGGATGTGCCTTCTCCTTCTCAGAGCAACCCACCACCAAGTAGTTAGGGAGGCAAAAAATAAGATGGGCCAATGTGGAATAATCTGGGGGCCCACAGCAATGAGTTGGGGGCAAGAAGGACAAAGGAAGAGACCCCATCTACTCTTAAGCCCATTTGTTTATAACTCTGTCCCGACCCAGCATGCCTGGTGTTGAGGAGAAGGGCGGAGGCTGGGGCAGCCAGTAAAGGCAGAGGCACATGCAAGTGCCTCCTGAACCTCAGGGCTAGAAGAACGAACTCAGCTGGATTTTCTAGGCAGCCCTTTTCCTGAACACAGAAAACCTTTCTGATGGGTTAAGGGTGAAGCTGGAACCACGAGGTCCAGATGCGGGGATTACCCAGAATCCCTCCCTCCCTCCGCCATCTTGTTAGCAAGTCAGTGAGTGCTGGAGGCTTTGGGGGAGAGGAGAGGGTTTTCTTACCATGAAAAATATTTCAGGGGCTCCTGTGTAATTGCCACTTGTTTATTTACCTGACACAATTTTTCCAAGTCACATAAATGTGTCTTTTATTCACTGAACACAGGTCATCTCCCTTAGGTCAGTCTACAAACTCTAGTGGCCACTGGCTCTCTTGTTAACAGTTTTTTTCGTGGGAATATAATCTAGCCTTTCTTTTTCTCATCTTCTCTTTCACAGCCTCCAACTTCCACTTCTATTCTTTTTCTAGACTTTTCCTTGCCAAGCAATTCAGTGATCAGTCAGTTAATCATCAGCATGGACCGCCTATAACGGTCATATGAAAAGAACCGGTGAAGAAGGGCAAGTGCCAAGTGAGTGGTGTGTTCAGTCTGTCTGTCTGTCTGTCTGCATATACTTGTCTCTCTGTGTCTGTCCTGTGCTTGACCCTGTGCTCGAGATGCAGCAGTCAACAGCAGAAACATGGCCAGACCTTATGCAACTCAAGGCACACAGAGGAGAAGACAGACATTAGACAGACAATTACAGACTACAGGAGAGGTACTATGGGGAAGCTTTAGGGGCTTCAGGCATGTATGTGAGCTGTAGGACTTCAGAGGGGAGATTATTATGGGCTGTGGAGGGCCATGACAGAAGACTTCAATCAAAGTACATCTTAAAGGCTGGGTAGGAATCCAGCCATCTGAAAGGAGGGATCACATTAGCCCCCAGCATTCCAGGCTGTGAACACTTCCGGACGAAAAGCAGAGACCAGAGTATGCTGGAGGTTCAGGGAACAAAGAATCGAGGATTTGACTATAGAGAGAAGTTTGGAGATCATAGCACTTTCTGTGTGCATTGTGCTACACACTTAATCTTCATGATAATATCATTATCTCTAATTAAACAGACGAGGAAACTGAGGTGCAGAGGCAGAACTGCTCACGGTTTCACAAGCAGTAAATTATGGGGCTTGATTTTAAGCCAGAGAGGCTGGTTCCAGAGTCCATTTTCTTAAAACTAAAGGTCTTGGATAACCAGACGAAGACCTATGGTTATATGGAATGCTTAGGGGATTCTGTAAAGACTGGATTTAGTTTTCATTAAAAAATACTCACACACACACAGACAGTATTTAAAAGCTATGGCAGATATCATGCTTATAATTTTCACTCAAATATGAGAGTACTTCAAAAAGTTCATGGAAATAAATCTTTCCATGAGCTTTATGAAGTACCCTCGTATGTGCCATAGCATAGTGAAGGCCACCAGTGTTTAATTTGTGCTGCAGGTTTTGCATGTCTGGGTGTAGACCTTGGACCAGGGTTCCATCTGTCATCACTATAGGTCCATTTGAAACTTCTGGAAATGGCTCATTGGCTGGTTATTATCAATGTCATCAAGAACCAACAAGAGTAACTCTGTACTGGCTTTTTCAAACATTTAGGCCTGTTCATGTCCACTCACGTAAAAAAAAGAAATAGAGTATTCTAGAATTTTCTTGTTATAGTGCCCCATTTCTTGTTATAGTGGTCCCCATTGAATGGCCTTGTAATAAATAAAGGTTACACACTTATGCTGTTAAAATGCCATTGTCCAATCTATTTTCCATATTGGGAGTTCAACATATGATTCCATATAAGAAAGGGTTTTGCTGCTAAAACATTTGGCCCTTAAATAGGCAATCAGGGACCGCTAAAAGTATTGACATCTTAGCAGACAAATGACTTGTGCAATTGTAGGTGAAATGGATTAAACTGAAGATGGGAAGGAGTTAGGAGCAGTGAGCAGGCAGCTCACAGATATAGCAAGGGTGAAAAGGGTCTGAATGGAGAGCAGGTGGGGGGACAAAGAGAGGACATCAATGGAATTGATAAGGCCATAGCAAGAGAGGATTTTTTAAAAAGTTAAAATGCAAATAACTAATATGATCATTCAAATACCATTATGCCATTTGCAATAGGTGTTCAAGCTTAACTACAGCATGGCTGTTTGCTAGAATTTAGGAATTGGAACTTGCTCATTGTTAGTATTGATTGATTAAATATTATTGTGTGAATACAATTCAAAACATGACATCAAATGGTCTGTAATTGCTGTACAAAAGTACTTCAAAAAATTCATGGAAAGATTTATATTCTCATTTAATTCTATTTTTCCATGAACTTTCTGAAGTATCCTTATATAACTGCTTTTCAAGGCCTTTTGCTTTCAAGATCGATGAACTCAGTAAAGGCAGGTGCATTAGTGATGCCTAGGGCAGAAGGAGTTGGTGACCCCAGCATGTGTGAGAGGAGCTATTGCCATGTTCTAGCAATGAAAAAGTCAGATGAGGTAAATGAGAGTTCTTCTGCTTGCATTTTCTAAAACTTAACTTTTGAAGTACAGCTTTGCTTAGTTACACGGCAATTTAGTTCACATGGGAATTAGCATGTAACTTCAAGTTGAGTTTTTTGTGTGTACTCATCTCCCTGACTTGGGAACTATTGCCTAGGAGCTCACGTCCAGAGCCAGACTTAATCAAAAGGAGGTCTGGGAATATTTTGTTCTTGCAGCTCCACATAATGAAGACCAGAATTGATATAGCCAAGATTTTTCAAAAGCCTCAAACATACCTAAATTTTGTAAGGCCTTTGATGATTTTCAAAGCAATGTAACACACTTGTGATCGTCCCATCAACCCTACTGGATAGATTTTATAAATCCCTATTTTATAGATAAGAACACTGAGGCCCAGACTGGGTAAGTGACACTCCAATGTGCACAGTTAAGAAGTGTCACCAAGCTGATACCTGAACCTAGGTTTTCTGACTCCAAAATGCACCCTACACTATTGAGATTTCTCAGCATCTTGCTTCAGAAGCGATGGGCATGGAGAGCAGACACATCTGTGTATTTTTCTCTTTGGAATGCATGAATAAGATGCTAGTCATTTTCCATGTCATGAAGACTCAACACTCCTTATGACAGATCACAGCATCTCAGAAAATGTTTCTTTAATTAGCAGTGTTACTGACTTTGCAACATGAAGACTGTTTCCCCAGGAAAGTCTTCTGGCTTAATTCGATCTGACCTTAGCCTGTGTTAGAAATTCTCCTCCGCCCACAGCTGGTCCTGCAGAGATGAAAAACATGCACACACCCTAAAATCCTGTCCCAGATGAATGGCTTTAAGGGATGCTAAATTCCCAGGCAGTCGGAGGCAAAAGAGAAAGGGACACTTGGCCTTAGCCATTGTGACTAAGCTTTACTGATGTTTCATTCAGTGTGATGTTATTTTTGGCATCATCTTGATTAGTGACTGGAAGACTGGTTTTAACTTGAGAAAGTCTGAATCTACACTGACTTCATTTCTGTCTTCTCTTATCTCCACTGAAATTCAACTAATTTAATACTGTGTTGATCTACCACTGTAAGGGATTGAAAATAAGTAAGACCTGATCTTTCCACTCAAGGTCCCTACAGTGGGGTAGGAGAGAGAAGGCATGATGCTAATGGCAGAATGGGTGATGTCTGATAACAGAGATACCAAGAGATGTGGGGAGTTAATGTGTCATGGGGGAATCTGCTTTTCCAACCTCTCTTCCACCCTCCCCTTTGCTCACTATGCTCAGGCCATGCTGTCTCCTCTCTCTTCCTACCACAGGTCATATCTGTTTCTGCCTCAGGACCTTTGCACATGCTCTTAGCTCTCTGTTCTTTACCTAGATCTTTGCTTGGCTTGTTCTTTTTCATCTTTTGGGTTTCAGCTCAGATGTTGTCATGTCAGGAAGTCCTTCCCAATATCCTTATCTTGCTTATTTGTTTACTTATTGTCTCTCTTGCTCAGCAGAATATAAGCTTCCCCTATATTTGAGAGTCATGGATAAACTATGCCAAGAACAAATGGTACACAACAAAAACTGAGATTCAAAGGAGGTAGATAGAGAGAGAAGAGAACGAGACAGAATTGATTTGGGGGTTTATCCGTGTAGGTGGAATGAGGTACAAGAGGAGCCAGCAATGGAACTGACATGGCTCGGAGAAGGAGGAGGAGGAGCAGGAGAGTTCAGGAAGACAGAAGCCAAGGGCGCTGAGTGTTTCCACACAAACAGGTGGTCAAAGCTACAGGAACATTGAGGCAGGTGGGAAAACAGCACTGGGTGTCACAACCGAATGGGGTGACCACTGTCCCAGAGGAAAGCAGGGACAGTAAGGGCAGTGGCCAATGTTATGAGGGCTTAAGGATTGGGTGGTGAGAATGCAGGTGCTCTCGGAATAGTGGATTCCACCTGACGTTGTCTAGGGAAGGAAGGAGAGAGTTAGTGAGCGATCCTGGCATTGTAGCAGGCTAGAGAGAACAAACTGTTTTAGGGTCAGTGGAAAGATCTAAGCTTGATTGCAGACTGAGAGGGGAACCACAGAGGCAGGCATTGAAGATGATGGAACTGGGTGAGAGTTGAGAGAGAAAGCTACTGAAAGAGGTGGAGAAGAAGGGACGGAGAGAACAAAGGAGTACATTCATTAAGCCAAGTTCGTGGTAAGTGTCATTCTGATTGATTGGAAAAGGACTAAGGATAATGAGATCTTATGATCTGAAATTTTACAGAAACATGGTAGGTATAAATATCTGTTCTCTTTGCTTTTCTAAGTTTTGGTGTCTCTTTCTTAAGATGTTCTTGAAGATATTCATCTTAAATTAGGACGTGGCTTGTTTTATAGACAATTAAATCTGGTTTAATTTAACATCTCCAAGATGATGCAAGTGTGATTTTTTTGAAAATGTATTTTTTCCCTTTTTATGCTTTTTGTTTTTTGTTTTTCCAAGTAATAGATGCTCATTGTAAAAAAAAAAAAAAAAAAAAATGGAAAATGCAGGAAAATGAAAGGAAGGTGAAATGTACCTGTAATTCCACTATCCATAAATAACTGCTATATTACAGAGTAGTGGCCAAGAGCATGAATTCTGGAAGCATCTGCTGTGGTTCAAATCTGGCTCTGTCATTTCCTACTGAGGAACAGGTACAAATTATGTAAACTTTAAAGCATGCTATATAAGATGGGAATGACGGTAATAGTCACTGCCTTGCAAGGCCGTTGGGAGGATTAGATTATATAGTGTCTGCAGAACCTATAGCCCCATGCTTGGCATATGGGAAATGTACTCAAAGGTGCCTGCTTGGGATAATGCCACTTTCCTCCCAGGCTCTTCCATAGAGACATTCTTCCCCTTGTGACATTGGGTTGCTTTGTATGAATAGCTTTGTATTCTGTTTTGGTTCCCACCTGACCTCAACATTTGCTACAGTTTCCTTTTTATTCTAAAGGGAGCTACGGCATGATTTACCCAGGAAAGTGATAGGACTGCACATTGTCATTACCTGTGCAGTATCAAATATTTTTACCCCTTTTAAAGTTTGTTAACTAGGTGTAATCATAATCACACCAGAAGTTTATTTTACAAAGAATCACCCCAGGGCAGCTGCCGGTACTTATTCCTTCTTTACAAAAACAAATCAGGAGCAAAAACAAACAATCCTGCCCTGTGCTAGGACGTCAGGGCAGAAACAGACCAAATTGTGCAGGTTTCAGTTCTCCACTCAGGCGTTGCTGCTTCTCTTTAGGTTGGAGTGTGTTTGTACGGAAATAAACAAAAGGAGAGTTCTCTTTCTAAGCAGAGTTTCCGATTGTGCTCAGTGGTTCTGACTGCCCATGTACAGTACTCCCCCCTTGTCTGGGGGGATACATACCAAGATTCCCAGTAGAAGCCTGAAACCACAGATACTACTAAGCCCTATATACATGATGCTTTTTCCTTTACATACATACCAATGATAAAGGTTAATTTATAAATTAGGCACAGTAAGAGACTGGCAACAATAATAAAACAACAATTTTAATAATATGCCCGCATCACTATTTCTGCACTTTGGGGCCATGATGAAGTCAATAAGAGTGACTGGAATACAAACACTGTCATCCTGCAAAGGTAGATCTGATAAGCAAGGCAGCTACTAAGTGACTAATGGGTGGGATCATCTACAATGTGGATCCGCTGGACAAAGGGACGATTCAAGCCCCTGGCGGGACAGAGTGGGAAGGCGCAAGATTTCATCATGCGATGCAGAATGGTGTGCAATTTAAAACTTTAGAACTGTTTATTTCTGGAATTTTCCATTTTATATTTTTGGTGTGTGGTTGATCGTGGATAACTGAAACCACAGAAAGTGACACCGTGAGTAAGCGGGGAGCTGCTGTAATGGGAAAGGTCTTGAAGATGAGAAATGTGGCCCCGGCCATATCAGAGTCCTCCCTGGCTCTGGTTTCATGGTCCATGGGGGCAGGTCCCCATCTCCTGCTGCTGGTGGCCTGTGTGAGTTGTTGGGGTCATCAGCAAAACTCTGTCAAGGTAGCACCCGAAGTTCATCACAGACCCATAGGATTGGGTCCAAAACCCCATATTAAACCCTTTCAGAGTGCCTGTGTTCAATGCCAGGGTCTTCACAAAGCTTCACATAAACTCCCTTCTTACCCTTTTGATTTCTGATGCTTTAGGTGGTAGGTAAGGCTAAAATCTTCAGCACATTGTCCTTAAAAGCAATCTGAATTTTCTTCTAATAAAGGACACAGACTTGAATTCTTTTAGCTATGGACACAATTTTCTTTCTCAGACAGGCCCTATTTTTCAAATGTCACAGAATCTTAACACAGCATACATCATATTCAATTGTGTAAGTTAAGGTGGTCATCCAACCCAATTTTATTAATTCTGCTCTTATATGCCATCTGATGGGTGATCCATCGTACTCCTAACCCAAGTTACTGAAGTATAAATGTACAAAGAAGGATCTGGTGGCTGCTGGGGCTGACAATACAGCGGGTGAGAAGGTTCCCTCTGGGTCAAGACACCTCCATTGGCAGATGAGCTGTCATAGAAGCCCGCAGGCCTTTTGCATAGGGCTAAGCACTAACCCTTGAAGTCTACAGTTCCCTTCTTAATTAAAAACACATTGTAATTCCAGAGGTGGTGTCTGATGGCAGGCTTCTTTGCCAATGTGGAGCCAGTGTCCCGCTGGGGTCTACTTTGTTTTGGAATTTCTAGTGTATTAAAAGCCCTACAGAGACACTGTGTTCCATATGTGGTGATAACCAGCCTTCCAGAAAAGCACAGTGCAAGGAGGTGGGGGCTGGTTAGTAGCCAATGCTGGGAGGAGGAGAAGGACATTATTATTTTACATAAAGTAGTATGGATGAAGAATATTTCTATATTTTCCAGACTCTCCCATTCTTGGTTGGAAATTAGTAATGCATGTAAAAAATATCCAGGTGGTTTTTATTTTAAGCCCTTTCAAATTCTTCCCTAAAGCTGCTGCAAAGGGCTTTCCTAAAAAAAAGCCAGATTCCCAAGAATGCTTCTACGATGAATAAAAGATTAATAATGAAACTACTACCATTTATTGAGCAACTCATGTGTACTATACAGTGTACTAAGTGGTTTACGTAGGATTCCTCATTCTTAAAACAATCCAATAAGAAATTGATTTTGACCCCATTTTACAGAAGACAAAACTGAGGTTCAGGACAACTAAGTAGCTTGCCAGGTTCATGCTGCAGGTGAATGCTGGAGCTGGAGTTCAAACCTGTATCAGTCTGACACCAACGTCACCAAAGCTCACCTCAGGGACACCATGCTGCTAATCTAAAATTACTAGCTGAGAAAAAAGAAAATTATTGTGGATGTATAGCTGTGTATTTTTCCCAGGGGCACAGAACATTGTTAATTGACTAGGAGACTTAGCAGTGAGTTTTAAGATTCAAAAGCATTGACTCAAAATTTTGAGCAGCACTAAGATTTAGTAGAACAGCATGAGGTTGGTTGAGAAAAGAAAACACACGGACCTCTCCCAAGTGTGGGCCTTTAGCAAGTGCCCAGGACAGGCAGAAAGCATCGATTTTGAGCATTTTTGAAACTGGAGATTCACAATGAGTTCCACATTCAGTTCTGATTCCCTCTACAGCCCCACCCTGGGCACTTCCTTGAGGCCTGGGAACTGTGTGTCTAGTGGTCCAGAACATTCCTGTCAAGTAACTGGCTTAGAAAGTCTTGAAAGGAGCCAGCAGGCTCTGAAGCGGAAGGTAACCCAAACAGTTTACTGGGATCCAGATCAGCCCTCCTTCTAGCGCGTGGCTCTGGTGTGTAGGAAGATGAAGTCTGTCCTGAGGCTGACATATTAAACAAACAGGCAGATACCTTTGAGAGGCCAGACCTCCACACTGTTTATGAACCTTACCCCTCCTTTTTGGTTAGTACTCTATCACACACAGAGTCCAAAGAAAAAGAAGAAGGTGAAAACCCTCCTTTGCTGGGGAAATGCTACTGTTACATACTTACAATCTAGCTGGGAACTGGGAATCCTTGGTGTTATCTCTGCCTGCAATACTAACTGACAGGGCTGAGCAAATCCGAGCTTCTTCTGTCTGCAGTTTCCCATTCCGTTCATTCCTCCTTGTGTCCTTGTATCTCTTTTGTCCTCCCTTTTCTCTCTTCCTCTCTGTCTGTTCTTTAAGCCACTTAGAAAGTTGATTATATATGGTAATTATAAATACACTATTTTTTCCCCTACAACTTTCCCTTCACTTGTGCTGTTTCTTCCATTTAGAAACTCTCCCCTCTCCTGCAGCTTATATAAATGCTGTCTATTCTTTAACTTCCTCCCTGAACGCTGTTCTGAGCATTGAAATCCAACAATATTTATTGTCTGAATTTCTCACTTGGCCTCTATTGACTACCATCACTGTTGCTATTTATCTTTTTCCACTTAGGTGACTGATTTACACAGTTACTTAAGTTGTAGCAAGTACCAGACCCTATTTTTGTGTGTTTCTCTCTCCATATTAGCACACTGACTAGCACGTAACTCAGAATACGTGGGTTGATGGACATGTAAAACGGTAGTGTTAACAACAGCAGTGGCAACCTTTTATGGAACATTTGCCGTCTATCAGAACAAGGCTGAGAGCTTCACATGCAATACCTCATTCATTGCAACCAAATTTGAGGTCTTCTTATCCCTGCTTTACCGTGGAGGAAACTGACATTAAGTAACAAGGTAATGATCGTACAACCGGTAGGTGCTAAAACTAAAATTCAGCCCCAGAGCTCTGGGGTTCCATAACCAGCACGCAACCCTGCCCCAATCAAGAAATATTTGATGACTGATTAAAACAACAATAAAACAAGGCAGAGATATTTGAAGTTTTAACTAACCTGGCTGTAGAAGTGGTGGGCAGGCAATCTAAGCTGAAGGAGGAAGATGATGTGGGGATTCCACCAAAATAGCTTTGCAGTCAGCTGGTTTCTCATACTGACCCAGGGTATAGGCCATTCTGCTTAGTGTTTCAAACCCTGAACTCTAAAGTCAAACTGACTGGGCTTGAGTCTTGGCGCTATAACTTACTTGATGTGTGATCTTGGGCCAGTGATTTAAAGCTCCCTATGACTCAGCTTCCTCATGTAGAAAATTGGACAAGAGTTACCTCCCTTATTTGATCTCCTTCGGGATTAAATATATATATGTGACGTATACCTATATCAAGCATTAAATAAACATCAGCTGTTATAAAGAATCTCTAACTTAGACCAAAACAATAGAATCGAGGCTTATAGGCAGAAGTTGGCTATTTCATAAGATTTCAGTGTGTGAGAAAGAGCCCCGTTTTTATTATTCTTCAATCCCCAAAACAACAAAGAAGCTGCAAATAGATATAGAAAAAGACAGAGGAGGGAAGGGTGACCTGATGGTTGTCTTTTAAGAATTATGAAATGCACCAACGCTGTGCTGACCAGAAACTCACATCAGGACTGAGGTAGACAGTCTTTGCTCAAATGGTGATGGGAGCTAAGGTTGGACAAAAGGAAGGGCCTCCTTATGGTAGATGGTTCACACTGCTGTGCATGAATCAGTATTTTCTACTATTACTAAACACAGCCATTCAGAGCGGGCTCAAATCTGGTCTCTGATGGTCTCTTACAAGCTGTGTGACTTTGGGCTGTGTGACCAAACCTCCATATACTTATCCATAAAATGGGGTAATTAATCAGAGTAGCTACCTCTTAGGATCATTGGGGGAATTAATGTATATGTAAAGCACTTGGAACAAAACTAAATAAACACCATTAGTTTATTTTACTTTTTATAATTATAACCAATCTAGATAAGTAGTTTCTTTGGGTGGTTGAGATGTAGCCCTGATAGAAGAGATTACATTGGACTAAGATAACAAGATTTCCTAGCACTCCAAGTATTTTATTCTATGAAGTGGCTTAGAGATGGGAATATTTTTTTTTTTTGTCTTTTTCGTGACCGGTAAGGGGATCGCAACCCTTGGTGCGGTGTCGCCCACACCGCGCTCAGCCAGTGAGTGCACCGGCCATTCCTATATAGGATCCGAACCCGCGGTGGGAGCGTCGCTGCACTCCCAGCGCTGCACTCTCCCGAGTGCGCCACAGGCTCGGCCCAGAGATGGGAATTTTATTGGACAGCATTGGCTGGGATTCTCAGCAGTGAGCACTTGCTGATATAAGAATCCCTTCTCAGTAAAAGTGTCCCCTACCCCCAACAATGATAATCAGACAATGTCTATTCACATTCAAACATTCAAAAACTTTGCTTTTTTTTTTTTTAAAGATATTATCAGTTGATATGCTGATTATCCTTCAGAAACCTTTTGGAGGAGGGCGTTTCAAACAATGGTCAGGTTGTGTCACAACAGCTGAGCTAATTTTTTTATGGGTTTACCCAAGGCATCATGAGCATGGGAGGTGAACTAAATATAACAGTCATTAGAATGAGGCCATGCCAACACCATCCACGTCCTCAGTTCCTGCCCCCACGCACACAGCAAGAGCTGGCACTTGGATCTGCTGCCATTCCTGGATCTGAGCCCTTAGACGTGATGTCAGCTGCAATTTGCCCCTCAGGGCTGAGTATCAACAAGCATTTCTTCTTGCTTAGAAAATGCCTGGGGAGGGGGGTGGCCTAAGATCTATGATTTTGCCAAGAGAGAACACAAACTGCAGGTTATTTGGCCCAGACTAATAGATGCCGTGCAAAGGCCACAGTGGCTGCCCTAGAGCAGGCAAATCACAAGCAAAATGTTCGCTTAGGGAAGCGCAAAAAAGCTACATGGTGTAGGAGAGGAAGCCCCCGCATTTGGATCCAGGCTCAGAGGGAGGAGAAAACAGAGGGCTCTTTAGTCTTCTAGGAACCACTAACTTGGTGACCTTCATTCTGCTATGGGGCCCCAGCAGATGTCTGCCACCTGAGACACCAAAACTGCCTGCCTAGAATCTTCGGTAGCAGTTTGTTTATTTCCTGATAAAATTGTCTGTCAAAAGACTTCATTGAATTTCATTGATGATAACAATCCTATTCTTATGTTCGAAATTGAGGCTTTTATTGTTTGAGAGGTTAAGGAATATTGTTTTGTATTCCCACTCACCATTTCTCAGATGAGATGACACAAAAGGATCCAGTATCTTTAAATTTGCTCTCATTTTGTAGCAAATGAATAAATTGATAATAATGGCTTAACACTGATTGAACATGTGCCATTTATCAGGCTTGGTCTAAGTACTTTACATATAATTGCTCATTCAGTCCTAAAGATAATGCCATGTGGTAAGTAATGTTGTTATTTCCATTTTATAGATGAGAAGATTTGGGTTCCAAAGGCTAAGGGATTTGTGCTTGGAGCCATCTCCTCAGAGTTGAAATTTATACCTAATTTACTGGCTCCAGGGCACGTGCTCTTAACTCCACGCTAAGCTGACTTTCTGGGATAGGTTGACCAGTTGCCCAGCCACCTATACTTCCAGTCTAAGCAGCTGGGTGTGGTCATGTGACTGAGTTCTGGCTACTGGGATGTGAGTACAAGAGAGGATCCCAAGAAGCTGACTTTCTGGGATAGGTTGACCAGTTGCCCAGCCACCTATACTTCCAGTCTAAGCAGTTGGGTGTGGTCATGTGACTGAGTTCTGGCTACTGGGATGTGAGTACAAGAGAGGATCCCAAGCTCCCCTTCTAGGCCTGACTCATAAAAATTTCTCACTGGGGCTCTTCCATTCTCTGGCCTCCTTGGCTGGCTAAATTAAAAGGGTACTGAGAACCTGGAGGAGGGCAGAGTCACAAGATGACATTAATGATCCCGTGGAAGGCTGCCTACCAACCAGAATATATGACTTCAGAAAGAAATACATTTCATTTGCATTAAATTAAGTCACTGAGATTTCCATGTTATCTGCTGTAGAGGCTAAAGTTACTTTAATTGGTGTATTCTCTGATCAAAATTGATTGTTCACAGTTAAAAAGTTATCGTAAGTGGATCCTTATGCTAGAATTACCACCTATGTCTACACCACATGCTCTCTCTCAGTCTGTAGGATATGTGGCTATTACTTGGAAATTCTCCTCTGACTTACAAAGATGATAAAGAGACCCCATATCCTGTTTCCATTTTTCAAAGGGAGTTAGCATGACATGAAAATAATCAGATTGCACAATAATCATTCACTGGAAACCCATCTGGTGTGGTGATGAGCTCATACCCTTGAGAATAAAGAAAATTTCCATCTGAGACTGAGTAGTAGGGCTTCCAAAATAGGCCAGCTGGTTTTCAAGAGGTCCAGTGGTGGGCTAGGACAGAGTGCAGAGAGTGTCCAGTGGTCAGCATGATTACAAATGATTTAACAACCTATTACACTTATTAAATAAAGGCACATGATTGTGAGACCTAACAAATTCAGCACTCTTGTCCTCCTCCGTCTGCTGCAGGAGCTTTGGGTTGGTACCCGATGTTATTTCTGCCCATCCGTCTCCCATCCCCTCTGCCTAGTTAACTCCCACTTATCTTTAAGATCTCTGCTTTAACAGGGTTTTCTCTAGAAGCCTTCTCTGGCATCTCAGGAAAGGTAACTCCCCCTGTTACTCTGTTGTAGTCCATTAGGCATCTTGTCCTCAAAGCATTGACCTCCAAATTTAATTTTACATGAATTTGTGTTATTTTATTAATGCTGTTGAGTGAATGAGTGATTACCAGCTCTCTGTCACTGTAATGCAACCTCTGGGAGAAGAATACAGAATCATGTTTGCTTCTGTTCACTATCCTGTCTCCAGAACCTAGACAATGTTTGCCACATAGCATGTGTTCATCAATTATTTGTTAAATGAATGAACAAACACATGAATGAACGAATGAATGAATGAATTTTCATTTAGTTAAAGGAAGAAGCTGAAGCAGAGGAAGCTAAATATACCATACCTGAATTCATTGGAAAAGCTAGAAATATGATTTAGGATACTTGACTTCTGCAGTTTTTGCTAGCCATCTTCTTCCAAATGACTTTGCCGAAAGACCCTACTCCAAATAAACTATCACTTCCATAACTGGTCATCGCCCTAGAACAAACGTGTGGTGTGTAGCTGCTGAGATCCTTCCCCAGAGACCAGCCACTAACTTCTCTGAGCCTCGATATGATAACCTTATATACAAAATAAAAAGGACAGTACTTATCTCCCAGGGGTGTTGAGAATCAAAAATAAAAGAAAGCCCTTAAAAATACTCTATAAATTACTAAAAGTTGTGCATATATAGTTTTCTTGAAGTTAGAATGTGTGAAAACTTGTCTCTCGAAGACAGAATTTTGAAGACTCCCATTTGTGAATAGAACATTTCAAGGGTGTTTAGCAAGCAGACTCTCCATTTAGTTAAATAATCATTTTTTCAAAGTAATGGCGGAGCAACTAGATTCCCCATCGTCCCCATCAGTTCTACCCCAAGAGACTCCCAAACAAACATTAGAACATTTCAAGGGTGTTTAGCAAGCAGACTCTCCATTTAGTTAAATAATCATTTTTTCAAAGTAATGGTGGAGCAACTAGATTCCCCATCGTCCCCATCAGTTCTACCCCAAGAGACTCCCAAACAAACATAATTTTAGTAACAAAACTGGCTATTCCCTTCCCATGGGATTACTATCCCTGGGCTCCACCTAAGTAGAACTTCAGAAGCCCTCGCTGTTCAAAGGTAGTTGGATGTTGATCAAAAGCTAAAATTCTGAGTTGATTTCCACAATGCTTTGGCAGTAGGTTAGCATACGGTGGAAGGGGCAGACCAAAATGAGAGGTCGCTGATGCAGGAACTGGCCACTAATTTTGAATCTCCAAACAAAGTATTATTTTTTCACCAGTACAAAGAGAAGCGCTTTCAAGGAGGATGAAAACATCCCCACGTCAGACTCAAAAGTATTCTTTGGACAAAATAAAAACTGAGCTAGTACATTGTTTGCAAATACTGTCCACATTGAGAATGGACAATTAGAAAATTCAAGAATGAGAGTTTTGCTTTCGGTCCTATTGAATAGATGTGATTCTGTATCAATATAAGGAAATAGTGTTGCAAAACGCAGGGTGTGTATGGTTCAAGCACACGGGTGGAAATACGAACACATCATCCTTTACTGACGGGCACCGACAGCCTTAATGAGTGGCAGAAAAGATGAAAACAAACCAATCTGCAGACAGACTTGACATAGAAATCTAGTAACTTCTTTAATTGTTCTTTCTTGGTGCAAGCCTTTTTTTTTTTCTTTAACCATAACACATGTTGTAGATCACCAGAGGAAAGGCTAAGCCCACCCCATATGCAGGCATTAAATAATACACAGGGCATGGCCCTTTGAAAACATACATCGCTGTAACGCGGTGATGAAAGGGAACAGCAAAAATAGCAAATTGAGAATCAAAGCCCAACTTTCCACATGTGGAAATGTTTGTTTGAATCATGGCGTAATCTATCGGTACCAGATTGGTTATATTAGTGGTTTCAGAAGATAAAACGGAATCATTGAAAGCCAATCTCATTTGAGAGGACTTGCTCATCACTGGAACTGACCACTGACATCATCATAACCAATCATGCAGACAGCTGATAAAGTTGCATTTTCAAAATAACTCATATTTCTAGAGACTCAGTTTTAGAGCACACATTCTACTAAGAAGGAAAAACACAAACTGTGCTCTGTGACTACAATCCCCATCCCAGGTGAGCTCATACGTTAGCTCACTTGTTTTTCTTACAGAGCCTGTAGGAAATGCCCTATCTGTGGGCCATTGCAGATCTGACTCTGCAGTCTACAAAGAGCCCATGCTAGAGCACTGGGTTAGAACTGCCATATAGATTTTGCTTTTTGCAAGACTCTCCCCTAATTCTTGACATTTGGGTAGTCTCTTTAGCCACAGGTCTGTATTTCCTTCTAGAAACAGCAGTAATGAGTGAGCCTCTGATGTTCTTAAAACCATGTGACATCCAAGGGCATCCAAGCCATACTTCCTGAAGGAAGGTTGGAATGTGCCCGGTGACCTCCAATATTGCTTATATCCTAAAGCCTAGAAGAGAAGAAGACCAGGTATCCGGCTTCTTTGGTACTTTTGTCAGCAGGCATTAGGAAATAAAAGACAGAAACAAAGTTCTCAACTCTTATAAAGGGTGCAGTTTCTACAAATTGACCAAAAGAAAAAAAAATCCCCAAAAGAACCAAGAAAAAAACCCAAAAAAACCTGCAAAACTAATGACATTCAACTTAAAAAAAATTATAATCTAAAACAGGCTTACATATGCCATACATATGTGTTCTACATCTTTGATCCCCAAAAGAACCAAGAAAAAACCCCAAAAAAACCTGCAAAACTAATGACATTCAACTTAAAAAAAAATTATAATCTAAAACAGGCTTACATATGCCATACATATGTGTTCTACATCTTTGAGGCCAGAAACAATTTATGGTAGGCCAGTAACCCACATTGTTCGTTTTATTTATTTTATTTTTCCTATAGTTTGTACTATACAACTAGGAGTGATGGGGGTTTGGAAGAGTGGCAGAGGGCACAGAGGTAGATCCATCATGAAGCTAATGAAGCCTAAACTTCAGGGCTCCTCCTTTCTTAGGGTCTCTTTCAATTCTCTGCGATGATTCCTAGCAAATGTTCATGAGGCCATTTTTGCAAAAGTGAGATATTTTAATCGTCATCAGTCATGACTAATGTCTCTTTACACTTTGATGTCCCCTCTTTTAAACTGCCCTTCTTCATCAGGTACCATCAGGATGGCCACGGGCAGTTTTTGGAATTCAGCTAAGGGGAAGTTGAGGATACATTTAGATTGGGATAAGAGGATATATTTGTGAGGTTTGCAGGCATTTCCATCTATAGTCAGGTTACTGTGAGCTATTCCAGTCTAGGAATGGCCCCTAAGTGCTAACTCACCCTGCGTTGCCCATGAAGGGCTAAAGATCTTACCAAGATGTGACTGTGTCTTACAGCACCTAGCTGTGGAGGCACATGGCTAGCACAAGAGGAAATAAGGTTTAAAATGCTGAGAGCCAGAAGCCAGCCTGCGGAGAGATCTTCCAATCATCAGACTGGTAAAATTATAAGTAGAGAGTTCAGTTCTCACAATGCCTAGTCAAAGGTGGAAATTTTTCCCCTATCAGGAGAATATATACTATACAGCATACACAATTATAAAAGCACCATATAATTTTCTCTTCATTGAAGGAAATAGAATATAATTGGATTTTCCCACAATTCCTGTGTTAGAGGGCACACACCTGTAGTTTTACTCTAAATAGCAAGTATGCTCTACAATAGATCAGAGAGAGAAAAGCCTTCCCAATATCTACGATAATTCTAAAAATCTGCACAGTATTTCCAATGACAAGTTGTGAATATGAAAGAAACCTTTCTAAATTATCAGTAATGAAAGAGCAAATGTCCTAGGCAAATGGAGACAGCTGGTCACCCTAGAGTGAGGTAGCACATGCTAACAGACCTTCTCTGTTCCAGAGGTGTTTACCACACTCATCCTGAGCCCTCTCTGATCCAGGTTTACTGACCATGGCCCTAATAATAAGGTGGGGCTCATGACATTGTATACATGTATTAAGAGGTTTCCTCAGTGATTCTGATGCTGCCTATTTGGGTAGAATGAGGCCCCTTTAGCTCAGTGGCTCTCTAGCTAAACTGCATATGAGAATCATCTGGAATGCTTTTCCAACATCCAGGCTTCGGATCAATAAACATTCCAACATCCAGGCTTCGGATCAATTAAATCAGAATCTCTGAGAGTCTGGCCTGGGCATGGGTGTTTTTAAAACTCCCCAGGTGAATTTATCTAGAGGTTGACAGCCATCACTTTAGCCAACGGAGAGACTGTAAACCATAAAAACATTGCTTAAACAAAATACATAGAAATAACCATTAATCACCATATCACTAATAAATAAATGCACTCTTGATGGATTTGTTTTTTCCTTTTTCGTCTTTTTTACTGACCGGTAACGGGATCACAACCCTCGGTGTCGCGCCCGCACCGCGCTCAGCCAGTGAGCGGGAACCGGTCTCCACATGGGATCCGAACCCTCAGCGGGAGCGCCTCTGCACTCCCAAGCGGCGCACTGTCCAGTGCGCCACCGGGCCAGCCCTTGATGGATTTTTCCCAGACAAAAACTGGTAAGAATACAGTATATTCAACCCCAGCATTTCACATTTGTATATTCTTTATATTTACAACACACTTTTACATACATCTTCTTATTTAATCCTTACGACACCGTGAAGCTACTGTCCCTGTCCCATAATGGAGAAAGCAAAGAGAAGGAGAGGTTGAGATTTTTTTGGTAAAGTTTTCCTTGAGCAAAGTTAGCTATTCTCTGCACTTCTCTCAAAGCCTCTATTTGTTGACATGCAATTATTTATGTTCGGACTCTTCCCCATGAATCTATGAACAATTTAAGATGGGCCGGTACATTATTTTAAATGTCCCTTTCAACCAGCTCTTCTTGCCAGTGGAAATGAGGCTGGAGCAAGTGAAACCTGCCCGGGGTCGGTAAGTCTTGTCCACAGGTCATTCAAACCACCGCTGGTCCAGGGCAGCTGGTTTTTGATTTTGGCATCCCTACCGCCTCTCAGCCTGGCTCTGCAGATTGCTAACTGGGTGCTGTGGTTAACCTAGCCTCCCAAGTCGGTGAACTAGTTTAGACTTGCCGGCTTTCCCCTTAGCAACTGCTTTCCAGACCCATGTGCAAGAATTACCTCCCAGCAGCAGACAAGGCTGTGGGGGACAGAGGCATCTGCTCTCACAGGCTGGCCACTGGCTTGGCCAGATACTGGCCAGGGACGATCAGGAGGACTGATTAGCCTTTGAGTCCTAACTGTCTGTGACAGGGCGAGGCACATCGCTGCTGCTCAGCAGTGTCTGCTGAATTGAGTTGGACTGCGCATGAGCAGGAGTGCATTGTTTCCCAGGCCTGGTGGCCAGGAATTCCATGTTCTCTTCAGTATACTTATAAGGTTAATGGAAGTCCCACAAAAGCCCCCTGAGATGGGGCTGGCCCACACTGCTTACTTGATTTAGAAGCTCAGTTTTTACAAAACTTGATGAGACATGACATAAGACAAATAGGGAGATGAAAATAAAGTGAGAGTGGACGGAAGGGAAGAGCCAGGGCCCTGAAACCCACGGGAGGAGCCAGGGCCCTGAAACCCACGCATCACCACAGCCACTACTGGAAAGACAGAATTATCCTACATAATTACCCCAAAATACCCAGACGGAAGGCACTTGACTCCAAACCAAAGTTTCAGAAAAGCTTCAGATGGACAAGCCAACCGCATTACTGCTCGAATTCCCCAGCTGGGAGATTTTTTTCCTCAGAATTCTTTCAGATTCACAGCGTGCCATTGGAAATATTATGTAAAATTTTCAGATGGTTCTCAAACTTGGGACGATTTCTCTCAAGCTTCTTTTATATGAGGGGGTCTTCAAAAAGTTCACGAAGGGGCCAGCCCGGTGGCGCACTAGATAAGTGCGCCGCTTGGGAAGCATGGCGGCGCTCCTGCCCGAGGGTTCGGATCCCACATACAGACCGGTTCCCGCTCACTGGCTGAGCGAGGCACGGGAGCAACACCGAGGGTTGCAATCCCGTTGAGGGAAGAGCCAGGGCCCTGAAACCCACGCATCACCACAGCCACTACTGGAAAGACAGAATTATCCTACATAATTACCCCAAAATACCCAGACGGGAGGCACTTGACTCCAAACCAAAGTTTCAGAAAAGCTTCAGATGGACAAGCCAACCGCATTACTGCTCGAATTCCCCAGCTGGGAGATTTTTTTCCTCAGAATTCTTTCAGATTCACAGCGTGCCATTGGAAATATTATGTAAAATTTTCAGATGGTTCTCAAACTTGGGACGATTTCTCTCAAGCTTCTTTTATATGAGGGGGTCTTCAAAAAGTTCACGAAGGGGCCAGCCCGGTGGCGCACTGGATAAGTGCGCCGCTTGGGAAGC
>NW_007726291.1:238308-260828 GCF_000696425.1 Galeopterus variegatus | reverse complement strand
GGGGGGGGGGGGGGGGGGGGGGCAACACCGAGGGTTGCGATCCGTTGCCGGACATGGAAAAAGACAAAAAGACAAAAAAAAAAAAAAAAAAAAAAAGAAAGAAAGTTCACGAAAAGATTTGTGTTATCTTTTTTTTTTTTTTTTTTGTGACCAGTAAGGGGATCGCAACCCTCGGCACAGTGTGGTCTGCACCGCGCTCAGCCAGTGAGCGCAGCGGCCATCCCTATATAGGATCCGAACTCGTGGCCTTGGCAACACCAGCGCCGCACTCTCTCAAGTGAGCCACAGGGCCGGCCCTGTATTATCTTTTAATTCTATTTTTCAATGAACTTTTAGAAGTATACTCGTATATGATCTATGACAGACATAGTTGGGGTTTATAGTAAAACTATAGGTACGTGCCCTTCAAGCACAAGAGTTCTGGAAAAATCTCATCTCTAGAAACCATGTGAACAGTCTTCACCCAGACTTCCCATGGACAGATGAAGAAACGGGCTGAGCCTGTCTATGAAATGTACCTGTCACTCTGGGGCATGTCTTCCAAGGGGCTGTCCCTTCAGTGCCAGAACAGACTTTCCACAAGGGGGTGGGGGGCACAGGTGGCAATCTGTCCTGCGTTGTTTAGCCATTACAGTTCATTCAGGGCTTATACTCTGCCAAGTTACGCCTAACATTACAAGAGCCAGCTGTGCCTCCTCAGCTCCAAACACTGTGGTGAGACAGCTAACACACACAGTCAGAGGACCAAAGCCACTCTAGTTTACTCAATGAAATAAACTGGGTTACAGAAAACTGTCAGCTGAGGAAAGACAGTGACACTCCCCTCTAAGAACCAGGCCAGGGACATTCTCCCACCCCAGTCCACACCCAGTCAGTCTGGCTCCTCTAACTCTGGGCTGGGGCTTTCGGAACTGACGTCTCTGTGGTAAAAGCAGGGATATAGGGTTTAATGCCACCAATCTAGATCGATGACTGGAGAAAGCACAGACTCTTGTCTCCCCTTTGTGAAGGGCTCTGCACCCCTTGACAATTGTCTCAACAGCGCCACCCTCCTGCAGAAAGTTTTCTGCTTTGCAGATTTGGGTGTAGGCTGTGTGTCTGATTTCAGAGGCTGCTATATCGTAAGCCCCCAAAGGGAAAGGGAGGTGGGGAGGGAGGTGACAGTCAATATTGCTGCTCGGTGCTGCCCCCACCCCTACCTCTTGTCCCACGCAGCCCCTGCTGGCTTGTCAGCACACACACACACACACACACACACACACACACACACACACACACACACTTTGAGAAAACATCGTCTAGTGCAAAGAGCGTCCTGTGCCTTTGTAGCCAGAAAAACTTTGGTTTACAACCTCAGGGCTCTGTCGTTTACTCACTGGGTGACTTTGAACAACTTATATCCTTCTACGAGTTGACATATGTACCTCCTTTAGAGGGTCACTCTGGAAACTCAAGTAGGTCATGCTTACAGAACACCTCACATGGCACCTGGCACCTAGGAGAGGATGCTTGATTAAGATCAACCCGCTCCCTGTTTACGGTAGAATGTTTCAGAGTCCAAAACACAGGTGACAGTAGTTGGCACCCCCTTCCCCCTCCATGCTGCACCGCTTTCTCATGCTGCAAAGAAATGCAAGAGGAGCTTCAGGTCCCACCTGGTAGACAGCTCTGGAGATGCACCGTGGTGTCAGCACCAGCTGCAGGACTCGAAGGTTGCCTCCTCGGCACGTCCTCAGTGCCCGGCAGGTCAGGTCCCAGCTCCATGGCGAGCCCTCAGAGCCAAGCAGTCCCGCAGCCATGCCAGCTCCAGGCCCCACCGTTGCCCCGCTGGTCCCAGGGCCCACATACAGGGCTGTGTTCTTTTAGTAACCCAAAGTTCTTATGTCACTAAGATTTAATCAGGCAAGGAAAAAATGCAGTCAAAAAAATAACTCTGCTTTCCCTTGCACTCCTCTCCCCACCTACTGTCGCCACTACACTCACTAATCTTCAGAGACTGTTTTCCCTCCAGGATTAGCAAAAGGCTCCTAAATCAAAATGTTTTCTGCCTGACTCTGGGAACTCACCAGGGACAAGGTAAAAATAAATCTCAGCCTGCAGAGAATCACACCGCCCAGCCTCTCAGTGCACCGTCGCGTACACTGAAGCTGGCTTTTTTGGCAGGTCAAAACAGAATTTAGAGAAGAGCACAGACTCAGAGACATCACTGAGTTCTCATGGTGCGGGATTCCGCCCAGGGTGAGGAAGCCAGAGAAAGATCTGCAGCCTCCCCTGCCAACATTCCCAAGACATTCCATTTATTTTCTTAACTCTTTTCATACTTGGAGAACCCAGGACTTTCTGCACGGCCAAGCAAAAAGTCCCATTCTATATCAACACTGGAGAAATTGCTAGCTCTGTGGGCAATTTGTAAAAACCCAGGCATTTTCTTTGGAAACATCCCAAGTTTAAGCTAGGATTAAAACGGCTGCAAGAAAACTTATCTGATAGATTTAATATCAACATCCAAGATTTTGGTGGAAAATGGATAAAGGAGGTGAAGGCAACCTTATCCCAGTTTTTCCCATGATGGGTTATTTTCTGCAAAAGTGCCGGCTATTTTATGATGTATTGGATAAGACACATGGGGAACTTAACCCAAGCAAAGACAGCTAAACGTGTTATAACTATTTGAGATTTCAATGAAGTTACTTTGATTTTTAATTATTTTTAGCTATGTTTCAGAAGGGCATCTGCATCTTATCTCAATAGGTTATATAGCAAAAGGTGAGATTCCAAAGCTAGAAGGGTAGATAAGGGGGAGGGGAGAATGCAGTCACAACACAGCTCATGCCATTAACACAAGGGGCCTGGTTCATCTTAATATCATTTTGGCTGCATAGTCCTGAAAACCGTGGAAGATATTGAGGCTTACTGGCCTCTGCACATTCTGTTTACTTATTTGTCATCTCTCACTTCAACTCTAGCCTTTTGTATCATCAGAAAAGCAGTAAAGCCTAATCTACTAACCTCCTGGAATGTCCTGGAGTCGGACATGACCCGAGTTTGAATTTGGTACTACCACTTCCTGTGTGATCTTGGACAAATTAATTAACTTCTCTGACTTATTTATCTGTAAGGTGGAAATAATACCTACCTCATTGGTTGTTGCAAGGATTAAATGAGGTAATATACTTAAAGTGGATAACGAGTGCATGGCATGTTGCCGATTTGGTTTTTTTTTTTTAGCATTTACCATGATCTGGTAAGTCCAGGATGTTTCCCACCACTGATAATATGAAACTCTTGAGATCAAAATTTGTGTCTGTCTAAATCATCTTCTCTTAATCCCTTTTCTCCTTTTGCTATGGACCTATGCATTAATTAGTTTAATACATGATGACCATTTTCATTTAAATTCTTTTTTTGGTAAGTTTTTTCATTTTTCTGTAAATAATGGCTCTAGGGTAAAATGCTATGCATGATTTTATTCCTGTATACTATTCCTTTATTTCCACACCCTGTAATAAAAGGTGGAAGGATACTAAAGAATCTTGCCCTTCTTCAAACACTCCATCAACAGAAACAGTTTTATTTAAAAGAGAAAGAAAGGAAGGAAGAGAAAGAAAGAAATTAAATTTAAAACAAATAGTATTGCAGACGATTACGGTTCCATTAACATTAGCTAACCGCCATGGTATTTTCAAGAAAAAACAAATGCAAAATATATCATAGTCAGCTTCTGCATGTGTGCCCTGAGCTAATACTTTCCAGCCTCTAGGGATTTGGGCTGTGAACAAGGCTCTTATCCAAAGCATGTAATTATGGAATAGATAGAGACAGTTCTGAAGGCACTGTTTTATTCTATGATTAAATGATGCAACTTTAAAATAAAAAAGTTAAATATATATTTAGTTTATGGTCTGGGAATCTTTTAAGTATAAAAGTGCCTTAATAAGCTTTTTAAAAACAAGCCTGAATATAAATATCCAAATTCCTGAGAATAGTAAGACCTACTCAGACTGCCCAGAAGTCTCTACCACTTGCGGGGTGAGTGAACATCCTCTGCGGAGGCTTGTTCTGGAGTCTGAGTCAGGAATATTAGTGAACATCTGTCTGCAAGCCCATAGAAGTGTGGGGTGACAGGGACAGGTCGTGTCTGAGTGCTGGTGGACGGTGCTGCCTGATTTCTCTGGTCCAGTCTCTTCAGTTGACTCCCTGATTCTGCTCTAGCCTTTAAGTCACTAATTTATAGTATCACAGGGCAGCTTCCCAGATGGCATCTGAGAGGCTGCACATGCAAACGGCATGGCTACATCACCGTGATGCCCTGTGCTTCAAAAGGGGATTTAGAATCCTCAGAGCAATTAGATATAGATGTGTGTGTGTGCACCTGTATCTCTGTGAGTCTATGTGTGCATGTGCCTGTTGTGTGTGTGTGTTTACATGTGTGTCTGTGTGTCCGTCTCTGTGACTCTAAGTGTGTGTTTTTGTGTGTTTCTGTGTGTACATGTGTATGCATGTGTGTCTGTGTGTGTATGTGTGTGTCTGTGAGTCTGTGTATGCATGTCTATTGTGTGTCTATGTCTTTGTACCTGTGTCTGTCTCTGTGAGTCTATATGTATGTGTGTGTGTGTGTGTGTGTGTGTGCACCTTCATTTTACAGAGGAGGAATCCACAGTTCAGAGGGTCAGAGTGACCTGCCCGGCTGCAAAATCTTGGCCACAATTAAATATTGTGATGGAACTGGAGCATGATGCCCGTGTTCACCAGACAGACAAAGGATCTGGACTTGTCTTACTGATTCCCAACTTTAAAAAGTCACTTTCTTTATTCTTTCCTTGAAAATATAAGAAATAGGGATTTTCTAGGCAGTTTGCTACTTAGATAGTTGATCACAAAGCTTGAAAAGAAATGGATCAGGACAGAATGACCTCTTGGGTATCTGAAAGGTGTCTAAAGTGGAAGGGTGTCCATTTCAGACATTTGGAGGATGTAATTAGGAACAATCACTGTATCACTCTACCGTGCATGAGACTTTTTTGCTGATATTTTGGGGGAAAAGAGTCAAACTATTAAGTTAGTTGGCTGCATGGGGTTAGTGGCTGAGTGTTGGCCTATCATATACCCCAGGGGACATTGCAGGTGGAGCTGCAGTCTTGGTCCTGGGGTTCCACATTCTGGAAGGGCACCGAGGCTGGGAACTCTAAATCAGCGGCTGACCTGGGAATGAGGCAGGTATTGCTGAAGCCTGGAGTCCTTGTCCAGCACAGAGCAGAAGAGGTGAATGGGCCATTGCATGGCACACAGGAAAGTGGTCAGGCACCAACGTGCCCTTTCTCTGCAGTTCCCACCTCAGTCCAGCTAGTTTATCACCTTCCCTATCTCAGAGCCTCTGTGTTTTCTGTTCCTGCTCCCAGACCCTCGTTTTCTGCTTTTGTAAAGATAGAGGAAAGTTTTTTTAAAGCAATAAATGCCTTTGCCTGACTCTGTGGATGTTTTAAGACATAATTACTGCCTTGAAAAAGGACTTGGAAAAACTCAGTTTAAAGTAACGTGTAGCATGATTATGAATACAATTTGCAAATACGTACGCACACAGATAACAGCATACATACACAGAAGTACATTTATAGCAACCAAAGAAATATATTCAGAAATGCAATCTAATGTAATAGCCATCTTAACCATTGAGCGATTATTTACTGCCATCAATTTTAGAAAACATCAGCTACAAGATTGGCTGGAGAACTCCTACACTCTGTTAGGTAAATATTAAAAGTAAATAGCATTTAAAAATATTCTCTGGACATGTTTTGTTATCTTTTACTGATAGGATCTGAAGGTACAGGGTGGTTTCTCCAACATCAAAGCCCAGTCCAGTTGCGGCCCAATATCAAGAAACTTCAATCAGGAATTAAGTTCTTAGCATAAACCAGGTCTGTGCTTTTAGAACTAAAGAGGATCAATAGGCAACATATTCCCAAGAGAGGCTGAGAAGGTGAAAGGAAAATAAATGAGTCCACAACAGTGCAGGGGAAAAGCAGGAATGCGCTCAGAAATGTCCATCAACCATGTTTTCAGGTTTTGAAGAAAGCAGATTTCTTCTGGGTTTTGTGTGCAGTTAGCAGACCTACCCAATCTCTGTGTCGCATATGGACTTTTTCAGCTCTTAGCTACTAATCCGCATTTAATTCTACATTCCCCTCCTGCCTTCCACACCGGACTCAAACTGAGGTTAATATTTCTTGCACATTTCTTTCTTTCCATCCATGGAATGCTTTTGTTATGAAATCTCCATGTGTAATTAAAATGCCCGGGGGGGGGGGCAGAGTTGGAAGCTGTTCTTTAAATTAAGGTGACCCATAAGTCTTTAGTGTTTAAGAAAAAAAACAAACAAAACAACAGTTTATTGAGATATCATTTATATACCATACAATTCACCCCTTTGAAGTGTACTGTTCAATGTTTTCTTTTTTATTTAGCTTATTCATAGGATTGTATAACCATCACCACAATCTAATTTTGGAACATTTTCATCACCCCAGAAAGAAAGCCCATACCCATTAGCAGTTGCTGTCACTCACCCCTCCCCCAGCCCTGGCAACCAGTAATGGACTTTCTGTCTCTATAGATTTGCCTATTCTGGACATTTTATATTAATGTGATCTTTATGCCTGGCTTCTTTCACTTAGCATAATGGTTTCAAGGTTCATTCATGCCATAGTGTATATCAGTACTTCATTCCTTTTTCTGGCTGAGTAATATTCCATTGTATACATAGACCACATTTTGTTTATCTGTTCATCAGTTGGTGGAAATTTGGATTGTTTCCACATTTAAGCTGTTATGAATAATGCTGTTCTGAACATCTACGTACAGGTTTTTGCGTGGATGTATGTTTTTCGTTTCTCTTGGGTGTATACCTGGGAGTGGAATTTCTGGTTCATATGGTAATTCTGTGTTTAACCTTTTGAGGAACTGCCTGACTGTTTTCCAAAGCAGCTGCACCATTTCACATCCCCACCAGCAGTGCATGAGGGTTCTTTCTCCACATCCCCGCTAATCTTGTTAATGTCTGTCTTTTTGCTTACAGCTATCCTAGGGGGTGTGAAATGGTCACTTTCTGTTTTTCCTGACTGAATTCTATGACATGCCTTTGTGTAGCAAAGGCAGCAAGCAGAAAAGGCTGTTTTCCTGGGACTGGACTGCTGTCCCTCCTGACTTAGCCACCATCATGCTGTAGCCGTTGGACCCTGGGGAAACTGAGGCTGGAGTGCCACAGAGCCCAGCATTTCTTCTTCCTCAACAGTTCCCCTCCATGCAACTCCCCCTTCTGCTCCTGACTGCTCACGCCCACCATCTGGGGCAAAAACCTCAAACACTTTTGGAAGTTACCATTTGTCACTTTCTAATCCCAGTTCCAGCTCTTTGGGAAAAAGATATTTAGAAATCACACTTGTATGGCTCAGTGAGTGGGTGATGTGAAAACCCGAAATCCAAACAATGTTTTGAAACCCTGAGGCATTTCAGGACTGCTCACTAACACATTTAATCCCATATTTGGGTCTGGAAAATGTCCCAGCTCTGACACAGAGTCATGGTTGCGTCATCATTTTCCAACCTGAGAGCCCCGAAGACCCATTATATCAATGTTAGGGAACTTGCTATGTTCACGTTGGGGGTAGGAGGATCATTTCTGAAAAATGCTTGGCTGCGTATGTAAAATATTTTGGGTCCCTGGGAAAGTGCAGGAGATGCAGAAGCTGCCCTCTGGCTTAAGTACTCTGGAGCAGCCAGCCAAGAGCTATGTTTAGAAATATTCCCCCAAGCTCTACAAACCATTATATAAGTGATCCTATGGCCATAAAGTGATGTCATCTATCAGTTACCCCGTTAGGAAAGTAAATGATCATATGCTCGCCAGGCCTGCACAGAAATAAAATCAGAGCCACCTGAGTTGAATCAGTCCAGGCTCTGACTTGGAAATTAAATACCCTCACCTCTCTTTTCCTAATCTCCTGTTATTTGGTTTTCATGGAACTCAGTGGTCAGGGGTGATTTTTGAGTATGTATTTTGCAAGCAAGTGTTTATGTGATCACAGCCTTGTATGAAAAAATACATACTGTGTTTTGTTTTGGGGTCACGAACACTCAGAAGAATGTAAAGTGGGGGGTCTATTCACATGCATGAAAAGGGTNCCGGGGGGGGGGGCAGAGTTGGAAGCTGTTCTTTAAATTAAGGTGACCCATAAGTCTTTAGTGTTTAAGAAAAAAAACAAACAAAACAACAGTTTATTGAGATATCATTTATATACCATACAATTCACCCCTTTGAAGTGTACTGTTCAATGTTTTCTTTTTTATTTAGCTTATTCATAGGATTGTATAACCATCACCACAATCTAATTTTGGAACATTTTCATCACCCCAGAAAGAAAGCCCATACCCATTAGCAGTTGCTGTCACTCACCCCTCCCCCAGCCCTGGCAACCAGTAATGGACTTTCTGTCTCTATAGATTTGCCTATTCTGGACATTTTATATTAATGTGATCTTTATGCCTGGCTTCTTTCACTTAGCATAATGGTTTCAAGGTTCATTCATGCCATAGTGTATATCAGTACTTCATTCCTTTTTCTGGCTGAGTAATATTCCATTGTATACATAGACCACATTTTGTTTATCTGTTCATCAGTTGGTGGAAATTTGGATTGTTTCCACATTTAAGCTGTTATGAATAATGCTGTTCTGAACATCTACGTACAGGTTTTTGCGTGGATGTATGTTTTTCGTTTCTCTTGGGTGTATACCTGGGAGTGGAATTTCTGGTTCATATGGTAATTCTGTGTTTAACCTTTTGAGGAACTGCCTGACTGTTTTCCAAAGCAGCTGCACCATTTCACATCCCCACCAGCAGTGCATGAGGGTTCTTTCTCCACATCCCC
The DNA here is from genome assembly GCF_000696425.1 of Galeopterus variegatus. Classification (NCBI taxonomy): domain Eukaryota; kingdom Metazoa; phylum Chordata; class Mammalia; order Dermoptera; family Cynocephalidae; genus Galeopterus; species Galeopterus variegatus. The sequence continues at coordinate 251,902 of NW_007726291.1, read as the reverse complement.
GCTAATCTTGTTAATGTCTGTCTTTTTGCTTACAGCTATCCTAGGGGGTGTGAAATGGTCACTTTCTGTTTTTCCTGACTGAATTCTATGACATGCCTTTGTGTAGCAAAGGCAGCAAGCAGAAAAGGCTGTTTTCCTGGGACTGGACTGCTGTCCCTCCTGACTTAGCCACCATCATGCTGTAGCCGTTGGACCCTGGGGAAACTGAGGCTGGAGTGCCACAGAGCCCAGCATTTCTTCTTCCTCAACAGTTCCCCTCCATGCAACTCCCCCTTCTGCTCCTGACTGCTCACGCCCACCATCTGGGGCAAAAACCTCAAACACTTTTGGAAGTTACCATTTGTCACTTTCTAATCCCAGTTCCAGCTCTTTGGGAAAAAGATATTTAGAAATCACACTTGTATGGCTCAGTGAGTGGGTGATGTGAAAACCCGAAATCCAAACAATGTTTTGAAACCCTGAGGCATTTCAGGACTGCTCACTAACACATTTAATCCCATATTTGGGTCTGGAAAATGTCCCAGCTCTGACACAGAGTCATGGTTGCGTCATCATTTTCCAACCTGAGAGCCCCGAAGACCCATTATATCAATGTTAGGGAACTTGCTATGTTCACGTTGGGGGTAGGAGGATCATTTCTGAAAAATGCTTGGCTGCGTATGTAAAATATTTTGGGTCCCTGGGAAAGTGCAGGAGATGCAGAAGCTGCCCTCTGGCTTAAGTACTCTGGAGCAGCCAGCCAAGAGCTATGTTTAGAAATATTCCCCCAAGCTCTACAAACCATTATATAAGTGATCCTATGGCCATAAAGTGATGTCATCTATCAGTTACCCCGTTAGGAAAGTAAATGATCATATGCTCGCCAGGCCTGCACAGAAATAAAATCAGAGCCACCTGAGTTGAATCAGTCCAGGCTCTGACTTGGAAATTAAATACCCTCACCTCTCTTTTCCTAATCTCCTGTTATTTGGTTTTCATGGAACTCAGTGGTCAGGGATGATTTTTGAGTATGTATTTTGCAAGCAAGTGTTTATGTGATCACAGCCTTGTATGAAAAAATACATACTGTGTTTTGTTTCACCCTCACCTCTCTTTTCCTAATCTCCTGTTATTTGGTTTTCATGGAACTCAGTGGTCAGGGGTGATTTTTGAGTATGTATTTTGCAAGCAAGTGTTTATGTGATCACAGCCTTGTATGAAAAAATACATACTGTGTTTTGTTTCGGGGTCACGAACACTCAGAAGAATGTAAAGTGGGGGGTCTATTCACATGCATGAAAAGGGTCTGTTTATTTGAGGAGCGGGTCATTCTCACAGAGGAAGATCAAGCTGAATTAATGCTCACAGGGTTGTTGGTTAGGAAATAATGAACACTTTCCCTCCAAATAGGAGCTGAGAAGAGATTAGAAAATATGTGTCTGGGAGCTGTGAAGAGGTTTGAGAATAGCTCAGTGAGGAAAAGCTAAGGTCTCTTTCAGACAAAAAGAAAGGCAAGTAGAATTTATAAGAGGTAAACAGAGAAAAAAAAACACTTAGTTTTTACCTATAGCTTTAATTCCCTGAAACCCTTGACCCAACTGGAAGTATTACGTTGTTTATAGTAAGATACTAGATGGGTTTTATTTTTATGTGCTATTCATTTTTAGTAAAGTCTCTTTCCTCTCAAAACTCCTCTTTTTAATTTAGCAGTCTTATTTTTTGTTAACCCCTAGTGTCTTGAACTTAACAGGAGTGTAATGACAACTGAATGAATGAAAATGTGTATTTACTACATAAGCAGAGGCTGGGGTTTTCTTGCTGTTCTTAGGTGACCACGCTCACATAACATCTACACCTGCCTAGCTGAAACTCCCTGACAGGCAGAGCTGTTCTTATTTTGGCTTCTCAAAGAGCAGGTGTATGAAGATTAGCCCTCCACCCCTTTCTTATTTGGGGATGAAGACATCACACTCTATGGCAAAGACGATGCTGGCTTTGAAGAGTGGGCAGGCATAGCCTTGTTCGTGTAGGTGAGGCCAATGTAGCTGCTATAGGTCAGGTGCAATTTCGGTGAGCTAATGACTTTGGGAAGCTATTTTCCAGGCTACATTTTTCTCTTGCTTTCTAAGAATACTTTTCTCAAGGGGATATAGAAAGCAGAGGTATAAAGGCTGTCTGGGCGAACCCAGCCAGGACTATCTGCTGACTGCGATGTTGTCCCACCAAGAGCTCTATCACGGTGTCATTGAATCCAGAGGTTGGTGCTCCAACAAGCTCTTAGCCCTGCTGGTGTCTAGAGGACTGTATTTCAGCTTGGCTGTGGCAAAACATCTATTTTATTCTAGTCCATCACATTTTTTATACATGCTAGAGAAATCTCAGATACTCTGAAGAGGAATTTATAGGTGATAGGTTAAAATTAAAAATATAAATTGCCTATTATTTTAGCAAAATTCCTCTCATGAAATGACACCCATAAAACAATGACAGAAAAAGCCAAAACAAATAAAACAGAACAAGAGCAACCATGAATTGTGTGTACTGAGTTGGTCAATGGAGATTGGATTAGTCAATGAATTGGACTTTAGTATTATAAATTCAGAGGGAGCCAAAAAGTTAATCCTTTGATTATATAGCAAATCAGGCCTGTTTTAGGATAAGAATCTTAATTTAGGGAGTTGCCTAGACTACTGCTGAAGAAATTAAGCTGTACTTTTTGATTAAGATCTCTTATAGATAAAAATATTTATTGGAGTACTGTAATTACACCTTCCCAGGCCATAAAAGCATCTGAAAATTTATAAGAAAAACTGGATTACACTTTATTGTTTAATTCATCATGAAAAATACAACAGAATTTTTTTTTCTTTTTTCAAGAAAAACCTAAAATTTGAGGTAAACCTCCACTAGAGAGGAAGGAGATTGGATGGGGGTATGGGTTATATCCCCTAGATGCAGAAACAAAGGCAGTGATTTTAGATTCAGAGACAAGGAGATACTGAAGAGCTGAGTGCCTTCTGTTAATGTCTCTTAATAAACTGAAAAGTGGCCTCCTTGTCCCTCAGGTGGGGCCAGGCTTCTCATTAGTTGGCCACTGGTACTGGGCAGGTCTGAGGTCTCCTTGGTGAGTTTGACCACAGTGAGGCGGTCTGGGGTGCTCTCTCCGGGGACATGCCAACTCCATCCCCAAAACACAGGACGGACTTCAAGGTGTTAAAACCCGAGCAGCCCGCGTGGTAGGGGTTTCAAGAAATGGAATGTGTGTTCAGAGCCCAGACGCAGCCATGAAGTTCTCCCACGTGGCCCAGGGTGATAGATAACCCCTTCCTCATGTCATGTGGGACGGACGGAAGCATTCACCTGTCGGGTGTCACACCCCACCCCATCTTGGTTCCAGACACCGATCTTTTTTTTTTTTTTTTTGTAAAATATACGTAACATAAAATTTACTGTCTTAACCATTTTTAAGTGCACAGTTCAGTGGCATTAAGTCCACTCGCATTGCGTGCAGCCATCTCCATTGTCCATTTTCCAGGCCTTTCTTATCTGGCAGTACTGAAACTCTGTGCCCGTTAAACACTAACTCCCCCCTCCACCCTCTCCCCATCTCTGCTGACTCTATTTTACTTTCTGTCTCTGTGAGTTTGACTGGTCTATGTACCTTATGTAAGCAGAGTCATATGTATTAGTTCTTTTGGGACTGGCTTATCTCACTTAGCATAATGTCCTCAAGGTTCATCCATGCTGTAGCATGTGTCAGAATTTCCTTCCTTGTTAAGGCTGTGTCATATTCCATTGTTCTACACACCACATTTTGTGGGTCCATTTTCATGGATACTTGGGTTGTTTCCACCTTTGGCTACTGTGAGTGATGCTCCTATGAATAAGGGTGTACAAATATCTCTTCAAGTCCCTGCTTTCAGTTCTTTTGAGGGTGCATCCTGGAGTGCACTTCCTGGGTCACATGGTGATTCTATGTTTATTTTTTTGAGGCACCACCAACCTGCTGGATACTCATCTTTCTCACCTGCTGCTCTGCTCTGGGCAGGTCTTGGTCCACTTCTGAGGCAGGCGGGGACTTTCCCACAGCCACACAGCCACTGACATCTAGGACTTGCTTAGCCTGATGAGCCCCATGCTCCTCTCATACCCCAGGTCAGGCCGGCTGACCCTGACCTACATCACTTGGTCTACATCACCCTACATCCGCTTGGTTTGCATTGTCGTTCCCAGGCTGGAGCTGAAGTGCTGCTCTCAAGACCAGCTCACATGTTTGGCACCAAGGCCCCCTGCCTCAACCTCGGTTTCTCTCCTTTTGGACACTCAGGGCTGGCTGCTCTGCTCATCGTGACCGATGGGGGTGGTTAGGTAGGCTGGTTCCTCCGCTCAGGACCAGGGCAGAGATTAGGAATCGGCGTTGGTGGTCCCTGCTGAGTATGTCACACTAGCTATGGTGGTTTGGGGGGTCAGTGGCTACCGGTTGATTCAGGCTGTGGCCTCATGTAAATTACCCCGAACACAGGCGGGCCTCAGGGAGTGAGTATGAATTTGGGTAATGCATCAGGACCTGGAGAGCCAGGCATGAAATGGGGTGGGGATACCAAAAAAGAATAGCACCCTTTCTGCCATGATGAAGGGCCCTCAGCCCCGGCAGGCTCCAGCCTCTGGGGAAAGCAGAAAGCAGATCCTGGCTGAGGGAATGAACCCCCTGGTAGAAACAGCCATAGCCTGGGTACCCTGGATACACCAGGGTTGCTAGACACTCTACACCATAGGATGCCAGGTTTTAGAGCAGATAGACTCTGCCTGTTGGTTCAGAGCCTCCTCCCAGAACTAACCATGCCAAACCTGACCCAGGCTCATTTAGGAACTGAATAGCTTGGTAGCTTTTCACACGTGCCAGCTAGCTCCCAGTGGAGTCCCTCCCCACCCCCACTGCCTCTACTGATCACAGTGAAGCTGCCAGTGCCTCTCGACACCTCCACTATCCAGGTTGGCAAGTTTGTAGGGCCCTCTTAGATTCTGAACCATGGACTGCTGGCACCCTTCTCCAGGCACCAGCATTTCAGCAGAGTCAGCAGCCCTTTCCTACCTGGTTCCTCTATAACCATGGTCTCAGGGCTGTCAGCCCTGGCTGGCTGCCTTCAGAGTCACCTGGGAAGGTTTTAGAGAAAGCTTTTCTATGGGCCCTGCTTCTAGGGATTCTAATTTTACTGTTCTGGTGGGGGGACTTGGTAATGTTATTTTAAAGAAACATCCCAGGGTTTCTAATTTATAGCCAAGGAAAAGAACCATGGCTGTAGACCCCCTAGACTGTCACTGAGGTCTCTGTCTTGCCGATGAGTTCCTTTAACTCATGATGTCACCCAAGAGTCTAGGACAGTGCTTCCCGGACCTTGGCTGCATCAGAACCACTGCACAGGGAGTGTTAAAACACATCTCTGGGCCTCAGTAGATCTACTGTAAAGCCCAAGAATTTGCAGTTCTGACAAGTTCCCAGGCGAGGCTGATGCTCTGGCCCTGGGACCACACTTTGAGAGCCACGGGTCTAGGCCCACACACTCCTTAATTTTTGGATTTGGGGAGAGAAATAGCAGCTGTGCCATTCACAGCATTAACTGTTTACAGCTTCATTTTTTGACACAGCTTCAGAAGATCTGCTGCTTTAGCTCTGCGGTGTCATGGGACGGATGCTCCAGTAGAGCAGCAGGCCCAGGAAGGGGTTAAAAAATGATCCTTTTTCCCTATGCAGGATGGAAAATGAACACTAAGAATCCTCCACTCAATTTTTCCCTGCCCCTCCCCTGAAAACAAAGTTAGATAAAAGAAATATTTTGTTACAAGGAACAGAATTTTCCTTCCCACCATGAGTGCTCATGTATCGACTCATAAAGCCTAAATATTAGTAGCATGCATTTATTTTTAAATTTAAGTGACTTCTTAGTGATATGATATTTCAGAGTCGAATTCCCCAGGGTCAGGAAAGAAGCAGCCAAGCGGAGACCCTGAGTCACTCACCCCTTTCTCTGCAGACTGGAGGCCAGAACATTCAGAGCTTACAATCTGCAGCCAACAAAGAGCACTTGGTCTCCTGTTTTAGAAATGCGTGACTCATCCTTGGGTCATTTTCTTGTCCATCTCTCATCCCTCTTCCCTGACCACAGGGAAGCCGCAGGCGACACACTCCCTCTTCCTCATCTCAATGCACGAAGAACACGAACGTTGCTGATCTCGGAACCTGACTTCCTGCTATCAAGGAAGACACCCTACACTTTCACAGGGTGAGATTTCCAAGCACAGAGGAAAATCTAATGATTTCAGAGTTTGCTTCCCACCTACAATTAACTAGATCACAGCTGTAGAGGAAGAGAAAAAAATTAAATCACTCCAAGGCAGGAGCACTTAACATTATCTGCACTGAAAAATAAACTCTTAATAGTTTTTCTTTTTTTAAAAGAGGGAGTTCTCGGCCTAACAGAAACAAGCACTTTTGAGATAGGACAGAAAATAAAAAAAAATCTGATCAGACAGTAGGGAGGAGCACTTAACATTATCTGCACTGAAAAATAAACTCTTAATAGTTTTTCTTTTTTTAAAAGAGGGAGTTCTTGGCCTAACAGAAACAAGCACTTTTGAGATAGGACAGAAATGAAAAAAAAAAATCTGATCAGACAGTAGGGAGAGGCAGTATCTCAGGTCTATTTATTTTAGTTAATATTTATACAAACCAGAGAGGGAAATGAAAATGATCTCCTTCCTATCTAAAGGCCACGATGTGCCTTTAATCCATGCAGAGGCCTTCTTTAGGATTACTCCCATAAAGACTCCCATGTGGTCATACAAGAGTTATAGAATTTTTAAGGCCCAGGGCCATACAGGTCTGTAGGACATCCAAATTTGGCAGATACGAAATTCTTATAGTGGAGTCTTTGACCCTGGTAGGACATCAGGCGGGGAGAGACCATTTCAGAGTGGATTATATTTTTAAGTATCCAAGGAAGGAATGCTTTTAAGAAAGGAACACCTCAATGTGCTAAGTTCCTTCCTTTCTTGCTTAAGCTCACCTGTACCATGGGGATTTCATTTCTCATTGAGTGGGTTGGACAGTCACTACTAATCTTGCCTAAAAGTTTGTATAAGGTAGTCATGGCAAAGATGATAGTTAGATAGTTAGGTGGATGGATAGATAGGTGGATGGACAGATGAATAGATAGATTTTATCTATCCGTCCATCTATCTGCGAAACAAAGATGAGAAAGAAAAATAATGTATGTGCTCGTACATCGGTGAGGATGCTTGAGAGCCTTGACTCCCACGTGCCCTCCACGGACCCAAGCATCAACAACTACTCGGGAGTTTGTCAGAAACACAGACTGAATCTGCATTTGACAAGATCCCCAGGTGATTCCTTTACACACTGAAGTTCGAGAAGCACTGCTGAAGATCAAAATAGCCTAGAACAGTGATTTTCAATAACTTTTTTTTTTTCCATTACGGAAATCTTTTCCCAAATGAAATCTTCGATGCTCGAGAAGCACTGCTGAAGATCAAAATAGCCTAGAACAGTGATTTTCAATAACTTTTTTTTTCCATTACGGAAATCTTTTCCCAAATGAAATTTTCGATGGAAATGTAAGAAATAAGAAATAGCTCAGAAGCAGAATTCCTCTCACTGAGGCAGGTTGAGGGATCTAAGTTTTCCCAGCCCCCTAGCCTCCTCCCCCTCCCAGTTCAAATGTAAGAAATAAGAAATAGCTCAGAAGCAGAATTCCTCTCACTGAGGCAGGTTGAGGGATCTAAGTTTTCCCAGCCCCCTAGCCTCCTCCCCCTCCCAGTTCTTAGCAACAGTTGCTTCTGTTGGGGGTGGCAGGGACCCCTAGCGCCTTTGATCATGTACCCTGCCACCTACTGACCTACAGGACAGAGGCCCTCACTTCAAGTCTTCTGAGCAGACAAGCCCTGGCATACTCTGGGTGCTCAAGAAACATTACATAATTGTTAACAATTGATTTTTAAGCAAGAATATGTGAAGAAATCGAGCTTAGAGCTCCAGAGGCGGACACAGACACAGGAGAACATGAAGAAAGCAAAAAGACAGCACATCTAATATGAGAGGAAGCAAGACAGAGATGTGCAAGTGGCCCCACAGTTAGGGTTGCCAGGTAAAATACAGAACACCAGTTATATGTGAATTTCAGATAAGCACCGTGGGATGTACTTACACTAAAGAATTAGTCATTGTCTATTTGAAATTCAAGTGTAACTGGGCATCCCGTAGTTTCATTTGCTGAATTCGGCCACCCTACCTATAATTCTGCTCTAAAGCGTGCTTTTCTCAGCAGCTTGGGTCTCAAGGGTCTCATTCCGGTTTAGACTCCAACCGGTTTCCCTCCGGAGAGTTCTCTGGAGTCAGATTGCCTGGGTTCCAACCCGAAATCTGCCACTGCTGTATGGACAGTGTAACCTGGACAAATGATTTCATCTCTCTGTTTTCTGTTTTCCTCTTCTATGAAGTGGGCATACAAATAAAAGCAGCCTCCCAGGGCCAGTCTGGGGATTAAAGGAGAAAGTATCTGTCAAGGAAGCGGCAATGTGCTGCACACAGTAGGAGCTCATTAAATGCACTTTCTGTTCTTGTCGATTGAGGGAAGCTCTCTGGGTGTCAGTAACTTTCTTTCTGCCTGTATTTGCTCCTGGCCATTTTATTGGAGATGTGAGACCAATCTGGAGGGGAACGTGGATGTTGGGGAGGTGGGGAGAGATTAGGAAGTGGTGTCTGAATAGCCACAAGGGAGGTGCTTTCCTCTCTGATCCGAGGGCCCCAGCCTAGCTGTATGTCCGTTGAGTGCACTTCCTTCCTGGCCTTCCCAGCGGGCCATGTCTGGGGGTGTGCTAGGGAAGGAGGGGGAAAACATGTGATTTCTTGCTTGCTCCTTGACCCTGGCTGACCCAGTGAACTCACTCCAGGATGGAAGCAGAGTCTACCCAAGAGACCCGCTTTTGCCAGAGCATCGTGGCTGGACAGCTTAATCATCCGGGAGCAAGACCTTGCTTCCTGGACACTTAGCTGAGCAAAGGATGCACCAATAGTCTGGCAAGGTGGACAAGCCCCAGGACAGTAATATCTCATATCTCAAGGTCAGAAATGTCCAGAAATGCCTAAGTGCCAGAATGAGCATTTGGGAATGTGTTATTCAGAAGCCTTTTCCTCTCTCCTCTTTTGATCCTATCTTTCTTTCCATGAACAATCAACCTCACCTACTAGGTTCTGGTAATGAACAGTTCATAAAAATCAAACAAATGAAAAAGGGAGCAAAGGATCTGGGGGTGTGGTCAAAGTTCCCCTGGAGGAGATATTGAGGCCAGATTCTGAGGTGGATTCTAAGCCAAGATCTCTAACGGAATTGAACAATTAGCCCGAAACTGCTATCTGAATGCTGTGGTTTTCCTAAAGCAGTGTTTCTGGCTTTCCTCCCCTTCTTGGCACGGGCGTACAGCCTGCAGCAGCAAATCTTTCCCAGGAAGCTATTGTTATTTGTGCATCTGATAGTGTGCAGTTGAGCACACTGACAGCAAAATTTAGAAAGGAAAAGAAAAAAGAAGTGTAGAGTGAAAAGGACAGAAAGGAGGCTTCCAACATCTTGGTGGGAAGGACAAGCAGAAAACTCCTCTTTTCCAGCCCTCAGCACTGTGGGTCTGGGATCCATAGAAGAGTCACCCTCAGGCGTAGCTGCAGCTTGTACGGAAGGTGGTGGCAGACATGGCGGGAAGGACAAGCAGAAAACTCCTCTTTTCCAGCCCTCAGCACTGTGGGTCTGGGATCCATAAAAGAGTCACCCTCAGGCGTAGCTGCAGCTTGTACGGAAGGTGGTGGCAGACATGGTGATCCAGAGTGAGAATGAGCACCTGCAGCCCTCCACCAGGGACCCCCCTCTGGAGTGTGTTCTCTGTTCTTCCTGACAATACGCCTTCAACCCCCACTGCCACGAATGGCTGCACTAAGTCCCCCAGTACACCCAGCACACAATGGCATGGCTCTGTTTTGTCAGGGCCCCATGTCCCAAATGAATTCATTCCCTTTTGGGAAAAAGAACCGCCTTGTTTGGAGCAAGATGTTCCCATGTCTCAGCTTACCTTAAAGCATTTTTTGATATATCTGTTGGGACAATTAGTTCTGCCAANTCGAGAAGCACTGCTGAAGATCAAAATAGCCTAGAACAGTGATTTTCAATAACTTTTTTTTTTTCCATTACGGAAATCTTTTCCCAAATGAAATCTTCGATGCAAATGTAAGAAATAAGAAATAGCTCAGAAGCAGAATTCCTCTCACTGAGGCAGGTTGAGGGATCTAAGTTTTCCCAGCCCCCTAGCCTCCTCCCCCTCCCAGTTCTTAGCAACAGTTGCTTCTGTTGGGGGTGGCAGGGACCCCTAGCGCCTTTGATCATGTACCCTGCCACCTACTGACCTACAGGACAGAGGCCCTCACTTCAAGTCTTCTGAGCAGACAAGCCCTGGCATACTCTGGGTGCTCAAGAAACATTACATAATTGTTAACAATTGATTTTTAAGCAAGAATATGTGAAGAAATCGAGCTTAGAGCTCCAGAGGCGGACACAGACACAGGAGAACATGAAGAAAGCAAAAAGACAGCACATCTAATATGAGAGGAAGCAAGACAGAGATGTGCAAGTGGCCCCACAGTTAGGGTTGCCAGGTAAAATACAGAACACCAGTTATATGTGAATTTCAGATAAGCACCGTGGGATGTACTTACACTAAAGAATTAGTCATTGTCTATTTGAAATTCAAGTGTAACTGGGCATCCCGTAGTTTCATTTGCTGAATTCGGCCACCCTACCTATAATTCTGCTCTAAAGCGTGCTTTTCTCAGCAGCTTGGGTCTCAAGGGTCTCATTCCGGTTTAGACTCCAACCGGTTTCCCTCCGGAGAGTTCTCTGGAGTCAGATTGCCTGGGTTCCAACCCGAAATCTGCCACTGCTGTATGGACAGTGTAACCTGGACAAATGATTTCATCTCTCTGTTTTCTGTTTTCCTCTTCTATGAAGTGGGCATACAAATAAAAGCAGCCTCCCAGGGCCAGTCTGGGGATTAAAGGAGAAAGTATCTGTCAAGGAAGCGGCAATGTGCTGCACACAGTAGGAGCTCATTAAATGCACTTTCTGTTCTTGTCGATTGAGGGAAGCTCTCTGGGTGTCAGTAACTTTCTTTCTGCCTGTATTTGCTCCTGGCCATTTTATTGGAGATGTGAGACCAATCTGGAGGGGAACGTGGATGTTGGGGAGGTGGGGAGAGATTAGGAAGTGGTGTCTGAATAGCCACAAGGGAGGTGCTTTCCTCTCTGATCCGAGGGCCCCAGCCTAGCTGTATGTCCGTTGAGTGCACTTCCTTCCTGGCCTTCCCAGCGGGCCATGTCTGGGGGTGTGCTAGGGAAGGAGGGGGAAAACATGTGATTTCTTGCTTGCTCCTTGACCCTGGCTGACCCAGTGAACTCACTCCAGGATGGAAGCAGAGTCTACCCAAGAGACCCGCTTTTGCCAGAGCATCGTGGCTGGACAGCTTAATCATCCGGGAGCAAGACCTTGCTTCCTGGACACTTAGCTGAGCAAAGGATGCACCAATAGTCTGGCAAGGTGGACAAGCCCCAGGACAGTAATATCTCATATCTCAAGGTCAGAAATGTCCAGAAATGCCTAAGTGCCAGAATGAGCATTTGGGAATGTGTTATTCAGAAGCCTTTTCCTCTCTCCTCTTTTGATCCTATCTTTCTTTCCATGAACAATCAACCTCACCTACTAGGTTCTGGTAATGAACAGTTCATAAAAATCAAACAAATGAAAAAGGGAGCAAAGGATCTGGGGGTGTGGTCAAAGTTCCCCTGGAGGAGATATTGAGGCCAGATTCTGAGGTGGATTCTAAGCCAAGATCTCTAACGGAATTGAACAATTAGCCCGAAACTGCTATCTGAATGCTGTGGTTTTCCTAAAGCAGTGTTTCTGGCTTTCCTCCCCTTCTTGGCACGGGCGTACAGCCTGCAGCAGCAAATCTTTCCCAGGAAGCTATTGTTATTTGTGCATCTGATAGTGTGCAGTTGAGCACACTGACAGCAAAATTTAGAAAGGAAAAGAAAAAAGAAGTGTAGAGTGAAAAGGACAGAAAGGAGGCTTCCAACATCTTGGTGGGAAGGACAAGCAGAAAACTCCTCTTTTCCAGCCCTCAGCACTGTGGGTCTGGGATCCATAGAAGAGTCACCCTCAGGCGTAGCTGCAGCTTGTACGGAAGGTGGTGGCAGACATGGCGATCCAGAGTGAGAATGAGCACCTGCAGCCCTCCACCAGGGACCCCCCTCTGGAGTGTGTTCTCTGTTCTTCCTGACAATACGCCTTCAACCCCCACTGCCACGAATGGCTGCACTAAGTCCCCCAGTACACCCAGCACACAATGGCATGGCTCTGTTTTGTCAGGGCCCCATGTCCCAAATGAATTCATTCCCTTTTGGGAAAAAGAACCGCCTTGTTTGGAGCAAGATGTTCCCATGTCTCAGCTTACCTTAAAGCATTTTTTGATATATCTGTTGGGACAATTAGTTCTGCCAAGAGAAGGGAAGAAACATTCTTTACTCTCAATTGACTATGTTTCCACTGTGTTGGTTTCCTTTACAGAAACCAGAAAGTTATATGATTCCACGCTGCTTGGCAGGGGTGCAAAATATATACACATAAATGTATACATGGAACATAAAGGTAAACTATGAAATTAAGAATATAAAAAAGAAAAAAGTGAGTTAAGTATGAGATAAATGTGGAGAGGCATCGAGTTACTGAGGTTGGGCCCCAACTTTAGCTTTGAGTTTCCTGGCAGCCAAGGTGAAACAGGTAAGCACACTGAATCACATACTTCTTATTACCTCCTAAAAGGAATTGTCAGGGTGGAATTTACATAAAGGACACTGAATAACATAAGGAACAATATCTTCAACAGTCATTTTGAAAAAGGCTCAAAAGCATTTTTGCAGAAGTTTCTTCTATCAGCTTTCCAAGCAAGATAATACCTTACCTGCCCCCTCCCTGCCCACAGTCCAGGATGTTCCCAGACAGGCCTGCAGCTATGCCGGTGGTTGACGTAGTTACTCCAGATTCTTTCTCCTACCTCTCATGCCTTGCCTTGGCTTTATATTCTATAAGTGCTACCCAATCACCTTCATGTCCTGCTTAAGTCCCAGGTCATATGGCTGGCCCTAGTTCAGGCCCAGAATGGGTTGTACATATCAAAACAAACAAACAAAAGGACACTAAACATCAGCCCTCAGTAAAGATAAATTAAATCTTAAATCCATAAAATAATCTCAACAGGGAATTGAGAAAATACAGTCAGGTGTATTGACATTTGATTATTTTCAGTTAATAAGATTATAGTGTATAACAAAGTAATCAATAGCCAAGATACCTATTGATCTCTTCTCTTCGGTGTCAGGTTCCCTTGGAAGCTTTTGGCTAAGTGCTTGATGGTAGACAATTCACAGTTGCCTTATGAAACAAGAGCAGAAGTGAGGGAGGATATTCTGAGATTAAAATTAAAGAGATATGACAAGTGAGAG
>NW_007726291.1:236944-237625 GCF_000696425.1 Galeopterus variegatus | reverse complement strand
TTTTTTTTTGTATGGAGATGTTTTCTCTTTTTAATGAAATTCAAGACTGGGGAGAGAGACTACGTGGTATTTGGGGTGGGGCAGTGCTCGTTTTCTTGTAGAAGTTGAAGACTGGCATCTTGTGGGCCAAACAAAGCCTGCAAGTGTGCTTTGCTCGGCATGCAATGCTTTTCTTTAAAGTTGGGTTAGTTGTCAGCATATGAAAATGGAGATATTTCATACCTCTCTTTCTCTCTCTTGCTCTCTCACACATATTTTTTCCTAAAATATGAGAAAAGCACACAAAGAAATTTTTTGAAAGTTAGAAGATGCAAGAACACCAGCTCCAGTTTCCCCGTGGCAAAGCTGAGTCACAGCCGGCCTCATTGGCTAGGACAAGAGTTCTCCAGTTTGCAACGTGTCCCTTTTCTTACTGTCCTACATTTATTTACCTGCCTGTCTCCTGTAGGCCTTTGAGTTTATAATGCCTGTGTTGGGTCTTATTTTATAGGATGACTAGAGTGAATGGAGGCACAGCCCCAAGAGTTAGGAGGAAGGATTAGGTCCTGACGGTACCACACGAGACAGAAATAAACTCTTGACAATAGCCAGTTTCTAATGGATGAGTCTCAGCTGGGTAGAGCTGTACTTGCCCTGCACAGGCCCTGTTCTAAGAGACATGGTACATGTTTCTCTCATGCC
>NW_007726291.1:234791-235675 GCF_000696425.1 Galeopterus variegatus | reverse complement strand
TTATTAAAGAAGTAACCACTCCCCAAAGGCCCCCACCTCCTAATACCATCACTTTGGGCGTGAGGATTTCAACATATGAATTTTGGGGGGACACAAACATTCAGACTATAGCATGCTCGGTTGACATCTTAATGAAGGGGGATCCCAGAACCTGGCCCTGCCTTGCTGCCTACCTGGTCGGACCTATCTATGTGACAGAGTGCACGGGCAAGGCTGTTGCTGCACCTGCATCAGAAGTGCTCTCTTGGAGCACCAGTGAATGAGCTGACCCATACCCAGGCACAGAGGCTCCACTTGGGTAATGAAATTGGCTAATTTACAAACATCGGCCCAGAATCTTGGAAGTGACTCATGCCCACCTGTGTGCTTTTAAGACTTCTCTTTCACTGATTTGAATTTGATGTGCCAGAGACACTTTCCTACCTGAAAGGAAAATGAAAAGGGATGTGCAAGGGGACTGCGCATGTCATAACTCGATGAACCCCCAATAGAAAACCTTTTATGGATGCGATCTACACAGTGGACTGTGTTCAAAGAGCCAAAGGTGGTTACTTTCTTTCAGCCCAGTGGGCAGCTAAGAGTAGGACTTTCTTCTACAAGAACTCCACGAGGACCCAATCAAACCAAACCTGATATCCAAGACATGATTTCTTCCAGCTCAATTCGAATCCTTTTGCTTTTACCGAAAAGGTCTAAATCCCCAATCTAGAATTCAAATTAGGACTTGCTCATTTTGGGCATTTGATGGCTGGTTCAACCACAAATTATGCTTTCTAATATATGCTGGGACTCAGCTGGGTTATGAGTACATCGAGCCATTAATTTTTTTTTTTCCAAAGGCAAAGTAAAATAAAATAAAGGAGGTTTTTCTTCAGATAGATCTT
>NW_007726291.1:231268-233469 GCF_000696425.1 Galeopterus variegatus | reverse complement strand
GAGACCGTGCATCTATGTGTTTAGAAATACCTGTTGATTCTGACGCACGTGGTCTGCAGGTTTTTTGACAACACTGCAATGAGGTAGTTTCTCAGTCCTTGTCTTGCTAGACTATCAGCAGCATTTGAAAGTCCACCATACCCTTCTGGGACCTTCTCTTCAATTCTCTTTCCACCTAACTGACTACTCCTTGTTAGGCTTTCTGGCTCTTCCTCATGGAACTGGCCTGTAAGCTTTAGAGTAGCCTGGGTTCCAGTCCTCTGACATTTCCTTGTGTCCATCCCCACACATTCCCCAAGCAATATTGCCTAGTCCTGTGGCTTTAAACCCTTTTCTAGGGATGTACTGTTAGATATTTAAACATTGACTCTCTAGGGGGAAAAAAGCCCTGATTTGTAGGTTTGCTGATTTCCCTGGTGTAAATTCTCCCTCCATGGACCATTTTCAGCTACCCACGTGTCATCACTGAGTGGGAAGAGGTCCTCTAATCAGCTCTGGAGAGCCTGTGCAAGCAAGCTCCACATGCCTCGACAGTGTCCACATCATATCTCCAGTCCAGACCTCTCACCTAGATGCAAAACTTATGTCTTTAATGTATCTGAAATTGAATGTTTGATCTCCCTGCCCCTGCCGTCCTCACCACCTGGTTCTTCTTGCAGTGGTTCCCATGTCAGCAAGTGTGGACTCCATTCTCCAGCTGCTCAGGAGCTTCCTCTCTCACTCCACACGCCATCCATCAACAGATCCTGTAGGCTCTCCCTTCTAGATAAATCCAGAATCCACTCACTTCTCACCTCCTCTGGGGTGTCACCTGACCCAAGCCATCATCATCTCTTACCAAGACTATTGCTCTAACGACCTAATGAGTCACCCTGCTTCCAACCCTATTTTTCTATCGGCCTGGCAGCCACAGTGTCAGCGAAGGTCACCCTTCAGCTCAAGCTTACTGATCTTTGTGTGTTACTCAGAGTAAAGCACAAAGGTCCTTATCATGGTGCACACGACCCTATGTCAGCTGAGCTCCTAACACCTCTCTGACCCTTCTTCTCACCCTGACCCCAGCCCCTTCACTCTGCTCCCTCTCCTGCTGCCCCCTTGCTGTCACGTCCTTCTGTCATTAAACCTACTGCACCTGCTGCTTGCTCTGCCTGGATGCTCTTTCCCTGTGTGGCTGCGTGGCTTGCTGCCTTCCTCCATTCCTGCCTCTTCTCGAATATCATCTTAACAGAAAGCCACGTGACATAAAAATGTGGCACGCGCATCTCCCTGTAGTCCTCACTCTGCTTTATTTTTCTTTGGAGACCATATCACCACTTAACATATTAGCTATTCCTGAAAGCAGAGACTTTGCTATATCTCATGGGCTTAGGACAGTCTCTGGCATATCGTAGGTATTAGATAAAAATCTGTGGAATTAATACATAAGGTGCTGGGTCCTAGGTACTACATTCCCAGAGATACCTAGATTCTAAGACTGATGTTGTTGGGTTAGACTAAGACCATATTTTCCAGCAATGATCAGTACACTTCTGAGGCTTATTGGCTTTCCTCATTAATGTTCCAATGGAGGGATTTGGGGGGACCATTTGGAAGCAGTCTATCCATGTGATCTTGGCATTTTTGTGAAAAGCCAGAAAGCAATGTAGGAAAATGGTCAGAGGCATATTTATAGACTATTTCAAAATACCCACACACAGGTTCTACTTGGAAAGAAAAGGGGCTGCCCAAACACTCAAAGGTGTTAGATGTGTAGCAGGATTTCATGAGGTTTTTCATGACCAAGTTCTCTACTAAGAAGAGCCAGCATTTTAGATAAGTCACTTGGTTAGGACCGACGATGACACAAATACTTATCTCTATAAACAGGCCGGTACAGTGTAACCTTATCCCCTGGAAGACAATTCTATTTAATTAAAGGTTTGAGTTTATGACCACAAAGAAACTCTTTTTATTCATCTATTTAACATTCATTCAATGAACATTTATTTAGCTTATCTATGTGCCAGGCACTGTTCTAGGCTCTGGGGTCTAGAATAACTGACCAAGTCCTTTCAAGCAGTTAGCTACTGAGTGATCAGTAAGAGAAAACAAACAAAAAAAAAAGAATAAGAAATCCACAGATGTGGTTCATTCACGCCTAGAGTAAAGAACAATGATCCATGGCATAGTTTCTTTTATATAACGAGAGAATATTGTTCTCT
>NW_007726291.1:210817-231077 GCF_000696425.1 Galeopterus variegatus | reverse complement strand
AGGGCCTGCCCAAACACTCAAAGGTGTTAGATGTGTAGCAGGATTTCATGAGGTTTTTCATGACCAAGTTCTCTACTAAGAAGAGCCAGCATTTTAGATAAGTCACTTGGTTAGGACCGACGATGACACAAATACTTATCTCTATAAACAGGCCGGTACAGTGTAACCTTATCCCCTGGGAGACAATTCTATTTTATTAAAGGTTTGAGTTTATGACCACAAAGAAACTCTTTTTATTCATCTATTTAACATTCATTCAATGAACATTTATTTAGCTTATCTATGTGCCAGGCACTGTTCTAGGCTCTGGGGTCTAGAACAACTGACCAAGTCCTTTCAAGCAGTTAGCTACTGAGTGATCAGTAAGAGAAAACAAAAAAAAGAATAAGAAATCCACAGATGTGGTTCATTCACGCCCAGAGTAAAGAACAATGATCCATGGCATAGTTTCTTTTATATAACGAGAGAATATTGTTCTCTGAGGCTCAGTGATGGATCAATACAAATAAAAGTGAATTGTTTTCAAGTACGTTTTCAAAGAAATGCTTATATTACACAGGTGGACAGTATTTACTATGCTAGAGCAATTTAAAAGTGATCTGTTTTCAAAACACCTATAAAAAGTGTTCCATGAACACGATTGATTTTGTGAATGATTCGTGTATGACAGATCTAAATACACTCAAAAGGGACTTTGTGCTCCAGGGGAGAAAAGAAGTATGCAGGAGTAACTGGATTGGGTGTTTATGATTTTAACTTGTCTTGTCTGGAAAGAAGTCCTTTGTGATACCACACTCTGAGACTTCACATGGCCTCAACATGCTGGGCACTGCAGAGGATGTCCCAGGAACGTGGACCCACCTCTAAAGGAGCTTAAGATTTTTTTCATTTATCAAGAATGATACTCTTCACCAAAAAATCCAATGCAATCAATCCATTTCTTTCTCTTTCATGGGAAGACACCAGAAAACACAAGGAATAGGTAATTCCCTTAAGCTAATGTCTTGCCCAGACGGTCCACCTTGGCAATAATATCACCTTGGGGCAGTTGTTTTCCATGTTGGCTGCACGCTGGAATCACCTGGGGATTTAAGTACTGATGCCTGATCCCATCCCCAGAGATCCTGGGCAGTGGGATTTTTACAAGCCCTTGGGTGTTCCCAGTGAAAAGCCAAGGCCAAGTCATAGCATTTGACTCATGACATTACGGAATCTATAGAAGGAGTTAGGACTTGGGAGCAAGTACTGGGGAGCCATAGCCCATTTCCATGCTCAGCCTGAAAGTTGCCATTTTGTGCAGGATGATAAAGCTCCTGGGAGCCCTGACCTTTGGAAAAGAGATTTTCAGTTCTGCTTTTCACACCAGCTTGAAGAGTGTAAACTCTGGAGTGGGGCCAGTAGGGACAGCCCTTCATTCCCAGCACTGAGCCAGTACCCAATCTCATTCTGCTCAAGATGAGAAGCCATTGGTTTAATGTGACAAAAGCTGCCGTAAGAAATAAAACACATGTTGGTTCACCAAGTTGGTGTTGCTTAAAATTGCACGGGATTAACCGAGGTAAACAAAGTGGCCTTCAGCATATTTTGTGGACTAGAGAATTAAAGTCCCTCATAGTTCATGTTCTTCTTCTCAAGAGAAGAGTGTATTTATAGAAGGAACAAAACCTTATGCAGGATGAGGGGCTGGATAATGATACGTGTGAATACACTGATCTGTCTGAACAGTTCTTGGCTGTCTGCTTTCAATGGCAATGAATATGCCCTAAAAGCAGTCTGCTGTATGTGTTTTGGGTAATGTCTCACACTTCCCTGCATGAATACATTCAGAATGTAAGCACCACACACTCAACTATAGAGGCTCTGTTGTACTCTGAATTATTAACTTATGCAGCTTAGCAGCTGCGATAATGTAATGGTTTGCAAAATAATAGACTGCCAATACGTCAGCCTGAAATAACACATCAAATAATGAATGATGTGGGTGCAAAAAGGTTTAATTTATGCTGCATTAAAAATACTACTCCAGAAATATCACACCATTTCAGTCTTTCAAGACCAAAAGAACCAAACCCCCCCCCAAAAAAAAAACCAAAAAACAAAAAACAAATCTTTCACCTAAAATATTTGAATGATGGTGGTAAAAGAGAAGGCTTTCTTGTCTCGTTTTTTTCTCCCAATAAAACTATCAAAGTTACATTACTTTGTAAAGAGACATATAATTTGAGTCTGGTTGGTTGTTCACACATAAACTTTGTTCCACTTAAAGACATATGGTATGGTCTTTGAGTTTAGGATAAGAAAGAGGAGAGCATTTGTTTTCTGTTTGTATTAGCATGTACTAGTGAACACATTTTCCACCAGCAATGATGGGGCTTGTGGTAAGTTAGCCTGGGAATTGAGGCTGTCCTGTTTATGTCTTCATTCTGATCCTTTTCCCAAATTCTCTCACTGAGAGACATTTATGATACAAGAACTTTCAGATTTCATTCATTCTCTCATCTGGCAAATATGTACTGCACTCCTGTTTTGAACCAGGGACCAAGACATGTTCCCTGTCCTCAAGGAGCTTGTCATCATGTGTAGGATTAACATAATGAAAACCAGCAGTTTCAATGCAGTGTGATATGTGCTACTGGAAGGGAAATACAGAGTGCTATGGGTGCCTGCAAGAAGACCACTTGCTCAGATTTGGGGAGGGGGCATGCCTAGAAAGGCTTCCCATGGGATATTACCTTTAGGCTGAAAGACATGAGCAGGAAGTTAAGGGGGTGGAGGGAGGAGACAGCAAGTGTCCGGCAGATGAAAGCATGTGCAAAGGCCCTGAGGCCAGAGAGACCATGGTGGTTTGGAGGAACTGCAAACATGTTTATGTGTGATTGGAGCATAACACACCCAGAACAAGGTGTGGGAAGAGGTGAGGCTGGAGAGGCTAGCCACATCCTGATTATGAAGGGCCTTGTGATTATGCTTAGGCATTTGTACTTATCCTGAGGCAGGGAGCCACTTAAGGGTTTTAAGTAAAGTGATACGATCATCTCTATGTTTTAGAAAGATCACAGTGGCTGTAGCAAGTGTCCAGGCTAACAGGGAACAGGACTGTACCATAAGAAGGCAATTTGTAGGTGAAAGAAGATGGTGGTCTGAACCAAAAAATGGGGAGGAGCAGAAAGAGGTGGGAGACATTCCAGAGGTGAGATAGACAGCCACAGTGACCAGTGGAGGAGACGGTGGGACGGGAGGAGGCAGAAGATGCGGGGGTCTAGTGTGGGTACTCAGGCAGCTGTCGGTGTTAGTGGAGGAGCAGGATTGTGGGGGAAATTGATGAATTCCATTTCAGCCATGTTAGAGTTGAGGTGTTGAGACACTCAAGAGAACAGAGGTGTCCAGTCCACCTGAGGGTCTGTGTGCCTGGATGTTAGAGAGGATAAATCAATAGAGAGATGAGCACCCTTAATAAATGCAGGAAATTGTATACCGAGCTCAAGAGAGGATATTACAGCTGGAAACCAGCCCAAATGCAGCAACTTGGTAAGCACGTGCCTGAGTGGCTCCAAGCCCTCACTGGATAGCAGCTCAGGGTGTGAAGAAATACACATTTCTCAGCTTCCTTGAGCCCAAACGGGAGCAGAGAATATAGACAACAGCCCAGCATGAAATGTTTGCTCACTTGTTCTCAGGCTTTGGGTCTATAAAGGTAATCTCCAACAGAAAACCATTTCCTCATATTGTGGGGTTACAGTGACTTAATAAAAACATCCCCCCCACTGCCCCAAGGCAAACTTCCAGAAAAAATTTCCACATTTTCTCTTTCCTCAACTCATTTATATGTTCTGTTCTTACATTTATTAGAATTTTCCATGAAGTTTATTTTTTGCTTTACCTCCGGCATGAAAACATCTGGCTTTAGAAGGAAGAGACCGTATAGAAGTATGTGGGCTGAAGTAAGTTGAGTGACTTGGCTTTTATGTGCAGTTAACTTGAAATGCTTTGTTTTCCACACGTCTTATATACGATGGGGAGCCTGCAGGAAGTTACCACCACAAAATTCTGCTTGTCCTGGCTTCATCAGGTGAATAGCCCTAAAGGACCTCTCTAGGTAACAATGAGGTGTGACCACGTGTGTCAAATGCCATCAGTTATTAAAAATAAAAGCCAAGCGTTACTCCACACAAAGATAGTCAACATGCTTGTCATTACTGACTGCACTCTATATGATTTCCAGGTATATGGGTCTTATGTACATTATTGTTGATCCTTAACAACCACCCTCAATGGGTGGATAGTGCAGATGCAGAAACTGAGGCTGAGAAAATCTTTTCTTTTGCCAAGACCACAGAATTAGTAACTGTGAGGCTGTCGTCATAAGAGTTTTGGCACCAAACCCCACCATGCTGCTTTCTGTAGCACCTAAACTGTCTTTATTACTTATTTTGTAGCTTAATTCTAACCTGTATCATATTGGCTTATAATTGTTTGACTTATATAAGCCTTGCTTGCCTAATCTCTCCTATTATACCAAACATGGCATTTTATATTTCTTTAATTTTTTTCCACACTGCCTGGCACGGTGATGGACCGATGGTGGTCTGCAAAGAAATATAAATGAGAACTAAGCCTGGTCTCTAGGTTGCATGAGCGCTTCTGTAATAAGGATTTGAGGGGCATCTGAGTAGCATAGTTAAAAGCTGCAATTCTTTTCTTTCAATCTAACTTCTAAGCAGTTAGAAAACAGAAGTGATGGTTGAATCTTGGACACCTAAGACACATGACTGTCAGTGCTTGAGACATTAGGTTATTCTCCTTGGTTTCTAGCATCTCTGACTTGGTGTGTTTTCTGTATTACCTTTCATGTGAAGTACCGATGACAAGTTGGTTGTATCCTTTTTCTCAGGGCCAGACAGCCACGTCACTGCTCCCCTGGAGAGCAAAGTTAATGAAACAAGATCCAATGGCAGGCACGTGAGGTACTGGGTCCCTGGGTTTAGGTCCTGCTCTGTTATTGATTGCATATCCCTGGATAGGAGATCTTATCTCTCCGTCCCTTGGTTTCCCTGTTCATACAGGACCAGGGTAATGACCACAGTCTCTGTGTCTCATTGGCACCTCCTGATGGTAAAGTGAGGCTATGGATTGGAGGCGCATTGGAGGAAAGGTGTCATAGAAATGTGAGCCCTTCCCATTGTGAAACACTGTAAGACCTCAACTCACTGTGTCTGTCACCCTTGAGGCTGTGGAGGGAACTGGAAAAGCTGTCACTGCTTTTAATTCAGGGAGTCCCAAGGAAAGAGTGTTGGGTCTCAGTGTCTGCCCTTAAAGCAGATGCTGTTCCTCACCTGTCCTGCCCTCCTTTTACATAAATATATGACTCCGATTCTGAAAGTGGTCACAGAATCACCCGTAGTGTATAAGATGTCTGATCGGACTTGACAAGAAATCATATATTCCAATGAGTTCCCCCTGCATCGTGGTGGAGGCAGTAGATCCTGATGCCCCAAGGGTGTGCACACTGCTCTGAAGGGCCCCAAAGCTCTCTCACGGCCTCTGTCACAATAGGGTGTGCTCAGGACAGAAAATAGTTCTGGCATTTTGAATGTAAGTATATGCAAACATATGCAATAACAGGCATGCTTTCTATACAACACTACATTCCTATAGTGTCAGTTTTTCTTAAATAGGTAAACAGTGAGTATCAACAGTGGTGACTGCATACATCTGGATTTACGTAAATTCACATGATTTATTAAACATCCATCTGGAGATTATAATATGTGAATGGAGGTGACCAGGTGACCATGGATTTTTTTTTGTGCCTTTACGGGGGATAACTGTCTCCTCAGTACTGCCTGTTACATACACTAGAGCACACGACTCACATTTCCATCTGAGCACTTGTGAACAAATCTCTCAATAATAGTACATATTACATACATTCAGTTACCATACAGGCCAAAGAGTTTTCGGCAAAATTCACATTCGAGATAAGCCAGATAAATTTGTAGAATTTTGCTATAACTGTTGGTCCTGTGCTCTAAAGCTTTTGGTATAAAAGTGAGCACACAGTAGGTATTTAGTATATATTAGCTGATGATCCCGATACTGAACACAAGAAACATGTCTCAAAAGAAAGACCTACACACAACTGGGAGGATAGGGAGTGAAGTTTCTTTCATTATTCAAATGGCAGAAAAAAATGTAATTCATCAAGGGTCAGCAAATCAACTCTACTTGGAAATCTAGATAGCCCCTCATATTTTTAAACCTTTAATTAGGTTTTCTTTAAATTAAAAATCACTGAGTAGTAAGTAGAGTGTACATACCAGAAAAAGTCACTTGAATTAAAAGCTGTTCTCTTTTATAATATGCAGCTGATTGTTTATCTATCAAGAGAGCTTTTGGTGATGCTATTTGCTTTATTAGGTCTGGGCTACACCTTAACCTAAGGTGTACGTAGACATTGGCAGTTCACAAAGGGGCACCCGTGCTGAGATTCAAACAGGGTCTTTGGGGTCTCTGGAACCCCCAGAACCATTCCCCCCAATGTGGTATAGACTCTGTTCCCATGTTGACTCTAACATTCCCACAACAACCAGCTTTGCATTAACTACAGTCAACCCCCAAACTGTATTCGTTACTCCAGAGAAGGACAAATCCTTATTATTATTGTATAGGATCTTCTCTGCCACAGGTTACCATAAAGTAAGCATGCTTTCAGGAAATTAAGAGAGTAATTTTGAGCCACCATCTATAGTATTAAAAACAAACAAATCCCAAATGAGAGCAACATATTTGAAAAAAACAGAGGGGTTTTTAATCAACTGGCTGCATAAGCTAAACCATCAAAGCTTTGAAGCTTCTCAGTGTCATCATCACTTCCTTTTCAGACACTGTCACCCGGCAGAGGAAATTTACAGCCCTGGTGCAGTCATAGGTACATTTCAATAAACATAGAAGAAACTGGGGTTTACAGCCCTGATACATTTCCCAACAAGTGCTCATATCTTTCACATCCATTCCAGGGGGCAGTCCCCACCCCGATCCTTTCCCTCATATTTCATATCTAAGAGCCCCCCACGTCCACAGCTGGCAAAAATTTCTGTTTCAGATTTCTCATCATTGTCTGTTAAGAAAAAAAAAAATTACAGACGACATAGTATTTATTCTATAGTCCCAGGAATGCGAATTATTCAGGAAAACATTAGTAACAGAAGTAAAGCCAGCCGTATACAATGAAAACAAACATCTCCCTTTCTTTGGAGCAACTGCTCAGTGAGAAGCAAACAGCCCGCCACGTACGTAGCTTACCCTCTCCACGCTGCGTCTTCTCAGAGATCCGTAAGGTATTTTCAGTAAAAGTCTTTGGGATCTATTTGGAGCCACTGCAGCTTGAACCACCATGGTGTACAGCTGTGTGTGTGTGTGTGTGTGTGTGTGTGTGTGTGTGTAGGAAGAGATGGAGGCGTCCTCAAAAATAAGTTATGGTCTCCTGGAGGTTTCCCAAATATCAAATAACTGAAAGAGTTTTTCTTTCAACCCTATGAGTCAAGATGTGGTTTGTCAGGCGGTGGGGGGATGGGGGAAAAGAAAAATAGCCCAAGTTCTGCAACTTCAGCGTGCAGGCAGCAGTATCTGTGGCTTCCCTCTGCCTGTCCCTGTGCGCTGGCTTGGTGGGACTGCTGCGACCCAGCAGTGAGCAAGTGACCCTTCCGGGGAGAGTGATCCAGAAATGTCAAGTTTGCTTCTCACGGCTGCAGATGGTAACCAGGTCAGTTGTCTAATCAAAGCTCTATCAGACGTATTATTCATTCCATCACGTGACTCCCGAGTCCCTCAGCCCTATGGTAGGTCACATGCTCACCTTAAAAAGACTATTTGGAATATCACCATCTGGAGCGGAGATTAATGTGAAATCCTACATTCTGATTTCACTCTCTCTGAACACAGGAAAAATATTTGAAGACCAGTGACACGATGTGCTGGGGAGTTGGGGGAATCCCTCTTTTGGGGCATAAATTATATCAATGAAACTGAGTGCCAGACACGCATATATTTTTCCCCTCCTGCCTTCCAATGCATAGAAAATAAATGCACATATATTATTAATTATGTATGTGAATTCAGTCCACAGAGAGAAAGGGTGAGAGAAAGAAGGAAAAAAATATTTGTATCACCTGGTTCTGATGAATCAAATCAAATGCAGCACCCTTGCATTTGGCACCGCTTCATTTAAACGTTTGCGTTGTAAAATGTTATTTTTATGTGTGCCAGTAAACACGAAGAAGTCATGTTTGATTTTACAAGGATCTAAAAGGACTGTCGAAGCTCAGATTCACCCCTCCCATTTGTGAATTCTGTTCTAATCACTGAGTAATTCCAGATCGGACAGCCTTCTCAGAAGGGTGGTCCAGATGGTCTAAAATTTGAACTTTTCTGTAATATTTTGTCATTGATGTGTTGCTCATTTATCTCACCCCATCTCTGCTCCTCCCTAAATCACCTTATTTCCACAAGTAAGGGGCTTCCAGAATTTGTGGTATTTTCATTTTTTAAAAAAAAATATGTCTACACACACTGCTCCTCTCCATTTGGGGTTTATGAAAGGAATGGCCATTTCCTTTGTAGTAATCCTGGGCTTTTGGGTGTTAGTCTGATGTCACTCATGTGCTTTGGGAACCAGCTTTTATTTACTCTCTTCAGACCAGGGCTTCGTTTATTGAAAACGACGGGAAAGTTCTGTTTAGTCAACTAAATCTCATAGGAAGAGGGGTTGGGGCAAGGGGAAGGAGCAGAGCTTCAAGCTACCAGAAAATGAATCAGGAAAGAGACTGGGCTTGGACGGAGGGGTGCTCGAGGCAGGCAGGGCGGCTGCAAACGTGGGCACAGTCATCCAGACGCACATTAAGAAGCAGCTAAAGAAAGCAATGAGTGGATGTGGGAAATTCCAAATATACAACAATCGGGCTTTGTTCGTAATCGGTTCCATATGTGCAGTTGGAGAGTCAGGGAGAGGGTGAGAGAGAAGGGGAGAGATGGGGAAAGATGGAAGCCTCTTAAAAACGCGACTTGCAGAGTGTCTTTGGTGAGGTGGTGTAGGTTTACATCTCTTTTTTTTTTTCTGTCTTTCTTGCTTCCTGCCTGTACTGCCTAGTTTCAAAGTATTTGAGGGGAGGGATGGGAAATAAATTTGGACTGATATCCAATTATTTAGCCGAATCGATAGACTCTCTTTCCTTTATAAAACTGCACTTGACTGCATAACAGTTTTGAACAAAGGATACACATTCTCAAAATACTTATCTGTCGAGAGTCATGGGATTTTGTCTCTCCAGCTCATTTTGAGAGGGGGCAATGGATCAGATCAACTGAAAAGCCACTGCCTCATCTCTGACCCAGGCCAGGGCAAAGCCCCTGAGAGCTGAACTTATTTATATTTGACTAAATGCAACTTCCTGTTTCCCAGGGGCATTAATGAGTGTTTCACTGGAGAGCTAAAGGCTCATGGCATAGTTCAGATCATAAGGGACACTTTGATGAACTAAGTGCAAATAAAACACACACACATGCATTTGATTAGGGTTAAAATACATATAGAGGAGAATGTTAATAGAAACAAAAATAACCCTGGGCCAGACTCCCACACACTCGAGTCGCGCACATTCCACCCCTTCCCTGGGAGGTAGGAGCAGGATCATTTTTCATATCAGCACTAGAGCCTCCTCCCGTCTAACAGAGCCCTCTCCAGTCCCCAAAGAGTAGGTGACCACCTCCTCAGAGTGATTTGAAGGCTCTCAAAGGTCAGCTTGTCCAAAAATATCTTTCTGATTGTCTTGCTGTGGCAGTTTAAAATTTACACATTTAAAATGAATTGTTGAGTCTAAAGTAACTATTTCCATTGTTAGAATACAAATACATTTCCCAGGAGGGGATATGCACTCACTCCTTAGCAGATATGACCCCTTTTGCAGAGGTAGGGGAATGAATATTTACTGAGTTCCCAGCAGTTGCCAGGCGATGTGGTGAGAGGTTCCCAAAGGCTGTCTCAGTGGAGGAGATCGTTTCATTATCCATATTTTACAGATGAAGAAACTGGAGCTCAGAGAGGTTTGATAAGCTGGCCAAGGCAGCACAGCTAGAAATGTCAGAGCTAAGATAAAAACCAAAGTCAATTCATTTGATTTCAGGGCCCAGCATTGTCCTTTCTGCTCTCACCTGTCACAGAGAACTTTTTCAGGTGACAGCAGTTTGGAAATCCAGAAAGGAGACATACCCATTGGGCCCATCAGGGAAATGGAAAACTCCCTGTGTTTGAAGAGGAGAGAATTTCAATACAGGAAATTGTATTAGATTGAGCAGTTCTAGAGTCTCTGGAGCTGCCACTTGAATGTCATTTGGAGCTGAGCACAGGTGACAGAAGAGCTAAGAAGCCAGGGAAGCTGAGGAGGCCAGCACAAGCCCTGGACTGAGGGTCCCTGGGAGGAGCTGGGATGTTAGAGCCTAGGGCCAAGGTTCACCTGGTGGAGGCTGGAACCTTGCTGAACCACCTGCTGGCTGGAGCCATCATCCAAGGCCAAGTGGGAGAGGTAGTGCCTGGCTTCTCCCTTTTCTACGGCCTTCCCATCTCCCACCAGTGTCTTCCAGCCAGTTGACACAGAGCTGTGGACATAGCCATCCAGGCAGAGAGGGACAGGAAAGGGAACAGATATGAGCATAAGCAGGCCCAGGAACAACGCAGAAGGACTGAGACATTGGACCAAGGGATGGGATATGGTGAATGTAGGAACAGAATATTAGAGACAGCAGGTTTTTGCCAGAATGGAGATGATGAGGATCCCTGTGCAACCAGGGAAAAGCCTAATCATTACTGGACAGACAGGGAAGATGCCCCGGGGATGGAGTGGCAACGAACTGTGTGGGGGACAGTGACGGAGGAGACATACTTGGGTCTGAGAATCCCTGAAGCTGCTGTTTTTGATGCCTCATGGAGCGCTTAAGGCTGGGGGAGTTTTTTGATTGTTAGTTTTGAACATTTCCTTCCCATCTCAATGAAAATATTTACTTTTAAGAAGCTGGAATGAAAATGCATTGGAATCAATGGAGCCGTATTTCAGGAAAGTCAATGGTCTTGACACACCAAAGCAAGATGCATCAAAGCAAATGGGTGTTTCAGTCACGAATAGCAGGCCGTGCAAGGGGGACTTGGGGATAATGGCCCATCAGAGAGAAAGAAGTTTACAACACCAGCCTCTGTGGTGGCAGCACAGGGGAGGGAAGAGCCCACGGGGCCAATGAGCATGTGCACGGTGGCAAGAGGTTGGGGTGGGGGGACTCATCCATCAAGCCGATGACCGTGCTGGTGCATGCTGAAAAGCCACATGAAGGGTGAATGACCTGATGGGATTCTGGGCCCTGGCACAGAAATGGGGACTGGTCACTGCAAACCCCTCGCCAGGGTGAGGCTGGTGCTCTGGCCTCAGCTGTTTATCCAGCTGTTGGCCCAGTGTGGGAAATCGCCACTGGTGAGGCTCAGCCTCGGTCCCCTGGAAGTCCACACTTATGCACATCTCACCTCAGAGCTGCAACTCGCTGGCGCTAAGTAAACTCATTCGCACTGCTTTATTTTTTCATTGGCAGAATAATGAAAGAGTAGGTCTGAGGACGGGTTTCTATGGGGGGGCGACGGAGGGCACACTGTATGGGGGGGGGTTGCCACCATGAAGCTCTAGGGGTGGAGGCAGGCTGAGGCCACCGTGAGCCTGAGGGGAAGGGGCAGAGGACAGTGACTGAGAGTAGACTTGGGGAGGTGGGTTGAAGAGCCCTTTGGGAAGAGAAGGGCATCATCAATCAGAAAAATGTTACCCTGCATCTTTTTTGCTTCATTTCATTCCTTCTCTTGTAAAACGTGGATTGTCGCTTACATGAAAGAAACAGGAACAGTACTGAGCTGACAGCATAAAGGCCTTTTTAAACTTCCATCTCCAGCCATCATTTCTTGCCATGTCTTGCAGGATGTTCAGAGGGGCTCTTCCTCAGTGCGGTTGGATGGTGTCCACCTTCTCCCACATTCCATTCAAAGGTTTGGACCCCTCAACAGGGCTTGCCAAGGGGACGTCTGAGAACCAGATTTGAGATCTCAAGTTGACCTTACCCTCCAGGCCATCAGAGGAGGAGGAAAAGGAGGGGTGGGAGCTGCTGCCCCCATAGCTGATGCCTAGTGAGAAGGGTTTGAGTGCCCATTGGGAGGGACATGGTGAGCTTTCTAAAGCAAGAGGCTGGCTGAAGCAGCTGGTGCCAGCAAAGGGGCCAGTGAAGTGACTGTGGGGAGTGACTTGGACCCATCGTCCTGGGTCAGAGATGGGCTGCCGGTTGGTCTTAGATGCTCAGGGTGTCGTGTGGAGGGCAAGGAAACCGGGAATGGGCTGAGATATGAGCTCAAGGCAAAGAGAGGAACCTTAGGTGACTCATGGGAAGAGAGACATCACTTGTACCCAGGAGAAAACCCCAGCAAATAAGGCTCCCTGCTCGGACCTCTCCTCTTGCCCACCATCACCCGGGAGGAGCAGGATGCAGGTAAGGAGCCCACACATCCACTCCCACCTCCAACCCACTGTGGGCTGGGGGACGGGAGATGCTGCAGCTTTGAATGAAGTTTGGGATTTTAATTACTGTCATGTGAAACAGGGAAGAGGGTTAGTGGAATGAAAGTGAACCAAACACACACATCGGGAAGACATGTTCTTAACAAGTTTGGAAAATTCCTAGTGTAGAGAAGGGATGTCTGAGGGGGAAGCCTGTCTTTCTTCAACATTCCATTACCTCCTAACTCAGCTAACCTAGGTAATGCATGTCACATCTTATTAGAGGAAGCTGGGACTGAGGTTATACAAACAGAAATGCTGCCTACATCCATAATTTTCTGTTTGAAAAGCGGCTGGAAATCAGGCCAAACATGAAACCCAATATCTCTAGGAACAGGACCAAGACATCAGGCAACACTCCTATCACCAGAGCGCACATGCCCGGGGCCAGCGAGATTATCTCCAGCTTTCCAGCATGCGACGTTCCTCTTGGTTTTAACTAAGGTTTGCTCTGACACAGCGCAATGTGTGCAGTATCTGTCTTTGGACAGACTTTTCCTCCTCCTGTGGCATTGGGAAGACGCTATAGGCAGAATTGTAGCTAGCTTGGACAGACAGATACATTTTCCCTTCCCTTCCTCTTTCTTTCCTTCCTTTTTTCCTCCCTCCCTCCCTTCCGTCCTTCTTTCCTTCCTTCCTTCCCTTGTCTATTGGGCTGCATTCCAGGCTTCCTTTAATATTTCCCTTCCATGAACAGCCAAGCAAAGAAGATGAAAGAAGTTTAGACTGAATCGATCAGTCTGACTTCTGGTTATCCTTGCTAGGAGAAGGTGCCGTGCTCCAGGACAAGTGAGTCAACTACTTGCTTCTGAGATGACATGTCTGTGCTCTTGTTTTCTATATCAACCTCTACAATATTGGCCTTGTCCTTATCTAATCCATTTTATCATCTCCTTTTATTGCTTATGCTACATGGCTCATTCAATAGTCATTTTACTGAGTGTCTAATAAAATAATACATGTCCCTTATAAGGCACATTCTATCATAGATGTTGTGCTAAAGGTTTCAAAATACAGCAATTCATTTAGTTTTCTCAGCCCCTCATCAATAGGTGCTGTTTCTTTCCCTAGGTGAAGATGAAGGAACTGAGGCACAGAGAAGTGAAGTCACTTGCCCAGGGTGACACTGTAAGTGACTCCAGAGTCCTCTAACCACTGTACCCTCTTATAGCACTGTGATGGATTGGGTGCTGTGCCAAGAATGGGAGGAATGTGGGGACCTTTGCTTACAGGAAGAGTTTTCTTTTGTTTCCCAAACTCAGCTCCTCTCCATGATGAGGTGTCTGTGGTGAAGTGAAAAACCACTGGCCTTAGACCTGAGTCCACATCTGGAAAGTTACTGAACCTACCCGACAGGAAGAAATAAAATAATGTTTGCAAAAGTTCTTTGTGCATATGTGCATGTGCACACACACACACACCCACTGGCTTACACTCTCAATTCTGCACATTTTCCCTGTTGCCTCAGTTGCCTTGACAGCCTTCCTAGACCTTCCCATCCAGCTTTCCACCTCTTCATGTGTATTCTGCAATGAGGTCCATGTATCGTCCATCTGAATTCCTGGAAGGACATCCAGCTTAGCTTCATATTTTGGGTGGTAAAAAGACTTCTTCCTGAAACTTTCAGAGCCTCTGTTTAGTATGTTTTATTTGAGTAACCAGGAGTAGAGAACCAAGTTGCCTAGAATAAGACTCCATCAACCCCAAAACACACATCCTGTCACAAGAGAAGCCAGACCTCACCCTCTTCTAGGGCAGAGAAGAAAATGCAGCCCGTGTCTCAGGGAAACTTCATGTGCTAGTTGGGCATCGCAGAATCTCATTCAATCTTTATGGCAATGATCAAGCCATAAAAAATATCAATGGAAAATATTAATGACCTGCATGGAGGATTAGTCAATATTTTGTTTTAGCATGCCTTGCTTTGTGGACATCAAACACAGGCTCATCAGCATGATGGCAGAATTGTTCAGATCTTCTCCCACAGCAAGAGGGAGCAGACAAAGATCTTGCTCACAAGCAGCAGACAGATTTTATTCTTCCATACAAAGGTCCTTTACATCTGGCCTTGATATGATTTACCCCCAAGAGCTCCACTTGCCCTCCCCAGCATGAGGCCAAATCAATGGTGACAGCCTGGGCTAATGGCTATTCTGCATGGTGGTAATGGTTTATTGCATGTGCTATTAGGAGTGATGTCATGTCCAGGGCCTGAGGAATCAATAAAATTGCTAGGATGCCTGTGTGATTAAGCAGGTAATAAGCTGACCTGTGTGGGGCTGGCTGTGCAGATTGGCTTTCAAGATCACTTTACAAAGTCCTTTTTCATGTGCTGTCAGTTGTGAATGGATTTTGATAACTAGCATTGATTTGCCATGTTTATGAAGTGCAGTTTGCACCAGGTAAACTGTGTAATTGCACCTGGAATGGCAAAATAAATAATGTCCTTATCTATGGTATTGACTACCCAGGATTAGCTGAATATATATAGTGCCCCTTCAAACAGAGCCAATGGATGTTGACTTTTGATTTTTACTAGGCTCTGCTCTCAAATTTCAGTTGTCTTAGATAAGCATTGGGTGGCAAATGGTCAACTTTTAAATCTGCTTCTAATTTCCATGCTTTCTTTTTCCAGGAGGAGAAGTTTAATATGTAATTTTCTTCAACAGGAGAATAGTTCATCTTGATTTAAGTAATCTTTCTGGTACTGCAAAGGATGATGACTTTCTTTTGGGTCATCAGATTGCTTTATCTTCTGTGCCCAGGAACATGTTATGTTCAATGACAAATGCCCCTTTCTCAGGGGTCTCTAGGATAAGCCACATGGTCTGTATTTTCCCAGAGTAATGAAAGACAGCATCTTGAATCTGTTAGAAAGACTGGTGTCTTGAAGCATTACATCATGGGAATATAGTTTATCTTGAGTGTGTCCTAGAAGACCCTCAACATCCCATAAATCAAAATGCCAGGACAAGTTCACAGCCAGAATGGCTAAAATACCTTCAATGGACAAATCCTTAGAGGTAAATAAAGATGAGTAGGGGGGAGTTCCGGTCAAGATGGCAGAGTAGTCAGTTCCTGGTGTCGCTTGCTCCCGCAGAGTGACCAATTTGCAACTATTAAGGAGCAAAGACAGAAGACCAGAGATCGGTGCCAGAATGGGCAGGAACCGCATGCCACGGGACCCTAGTCCAAGTTGCTCCCCACTGCTTAGAGAGACTTAAGAGCCTCGAGGCCCCTATGTCCCGAGCCAGCCATGCCAGAGAAGGCAGGTGGGGTGGGACCTCCAGCCCAGGCTAGTTCCTGCTGCCCAGAATTGACAGTCCCTTCAGGATCCAAGCCAGGTATCAGGGTGAAATGAGTGGACTGTGATACCCCCTGCCACAATGACAAAACACCAAAGGAAAGATACCAGAAATATGAAAAATGGAGAAAGTACATCACCACCAAAGGAAAATAATAACTCTCAAGCACTAGATCCTATAGAACAATAAGTCTTTGAAATGACTGACAAGGAATTTAGAGTAACAATTCTAAGGAAACTCAAGGAGATACAAGAAAACTCAGTTAGACAATGCAATGAAATGAGGAAAAAGAATACACAGGATCTGAAAGAAGAAATGTACAAAGAAATCAATACCTTGAAAAAGAATGTAGCAGAGCTTGTAGAGCTGAAGGATTCATTCAACGAAACATAAAACACAACAGAGAGTTTAACCAGCAGACTAGAACAAGCAGAAGAGAGAATTTCTGACCTTGAAGACAGGCTGTTTGAATTAACACAGGCAGACCAGAAAAAAGAAAAAAAGAATTAAAAAAAATTGAAGAAAATCTAAGAGCTATAACAGACAACCTTAAGTGCTCAAATACCCAAATCATGGCTATTCCAGAAGGGGAGGAAAAGGAAATGGCATTGAAAATGTATTCAATGAAATAATACAAGAAAACTTCCCAGGTATAGGGAAAGTTTTATAGGGAACAGATATTCAGATTTAGGAAGCCCAAAGAAACCCAAACACATTCAACCCAAAAAGGTCCTCTCCAAGACATGTGATAATCAAACTGGCAAAACTCAAAGACAAAGAGAGAGTCTTAAAAGCTGCAAGAGAGAAGCAGCAAGTCATCTATAAGAGAGCACCAATCAGAATAACATCAGACTTTTCATCACAAACCCTAATAGCCTGAAAAGAATGGGATGATATATTCAAAACACTAAAGGACAAAAATTGCCAGCCAAGAATACTTCACCCAGGAAGGCTATCCTTCTGAAATAAAGGATAAATAGTATATTTCTCAGACAGACAAAAAGTGGGAGTTCACTACCACATGACCAGCCCTATGAGAAATTCTCTAGGAAGTACTGGGTCTGATACCACAAAAACAATCATTAATACCATGAATACTCAAGAAAGAACAATACTTACCAGCAAAATAAAAATGCTAACAAAGGAGAAAAAATAGTTTATCTATCACCCCAAGAAACCAACAAATACAGAAGACAAACAGAAAGTTAGAAAGAAAGGAACAAAAGGTACTTAAGACATCTAAACAAAAATCAATAAAATGCTAGGAGTAAATCAACACCTTTCAATAATAACTCTAAATGTAAAGGGATTAAATTCCCCATTCAAAAGACACAGACTAACTGGATTAGAAAGATGGACCCAAAAATATGCTGCCTTCAAGAGACTCACCTGTCCTGTAAAGACACACATAGACTAAGAGTGAAAGGATGGAAAAAGATATATCATGCATAGAAATAAAAAAAAGGTGGAGTAGCTATTCTTATATCAGATCAAATAGACTTTAAAGCAAAAACCATAAAAAGAGACAAAGAAGGCCACTATATAATGATAAAAGGATCTATCCACTAAGAAGACATAATCATAAAGAGATACACCCCCAATGTTGGAGCAGCCAGATTTATAAAGCAAACACTATTAGATCTAAAGCATGAGATAGATACTAACACCATAATAGCAGGGGACCTGAACACCCCACTCTCATCATTGGACAGATCATCTAGGCAAAAAATCAATAGAGAAACACAAGATCTAAACAACACTTTAGACCAATGGGAATTGGCAGATATCTACAGAACATTCCATCCAACAACCTCAGAATATTCATTCTTCTCATCAGCACATGGAACATTCTCCAGGGTAGACCACATGTCAGGTTACAAAGCAAGTCTCAACAAATTCAAAAAACTTGGAATTATTTCATGTATTTTTTCTGATCACAATGGATTAAAATTGGAAATCAATAATAAACAAAACTCTGGAAACTACACAAACACATGGAAATTAAAGAGCATTCAACTTAATGACATGTGGGTCCAAGAAGAAATTAAACAAGAAATCAAAAAGTTTCCTAAAACTAATGAAAATAATGACATATCACACCAAAACCTGTGGGATACTGCAAAAGCAGTATTAAGGGGGAAATTTATTGCATTAAATGCTTACTTCAGAAGAATGGAAAGATGGCAAATAAACAACCTAACACTTCACCTTAAAGATCTAGAAAAACAAGAACAATCCAAACCCAAAGTTAGTTGATGGAAAGAAATAAATAAGATCAGAGCAGAACTAAATGAAATAGAAACCCAAAAAACAATACAAAATATCAATGAAACAAAGAGTTGGTTTTTTGAAAAGATAAATAAAATTGACAAACCTTTAACAAGGTTGACTTGGAAAAGAAGAGAGAAGACCCATATAACAAAAATTAGAAATGAAAAAGGTGATATTACAACTGACACCTCAGAAATACAAGGAATCATTAGAAACTATTATAAACAACTATATGCCAACAAATTGGAAAATCTGGAGGAAATGGATAAATTTCTGGACAGCTACAAACTACCAAAACTGAGGCAAGAAGATACAGAAAATCTGAATAGGCCAATAACAATAAAAGAGATTGAAGCTGTTATCAGAAGGCTTCCCCAAATGAAAAGCCCAGGACTGGGTTCATTGCACAGTTTTACCAAACCTTCAAAGAGGAACTGATACCAATTCTCTACAAACTGCTTCAAAAGACTGAAACACAGGCCATTCTCCCAAACTCATTCTATGAGGCAAACATCACCCTGATACCAAAACCATGTGTCAAAAATAGAAAACTACAGGCCAGGTTTCTTGATGAATATAGATGCAAAAATCCTTGATAAAATACTAGCTAACAGAATACAGCAACACATACACAAAATTATCATCCACAATCAAATGGGATTCATCCCAGGGATGCAAGGTTAGTTCAACATATGCAAATCAATAAATGTGATATACCACATCAATAAAAGCAAAGACAAAGACCATATGATCATCTCTATAGATGCTGAAAAAGCATTTGACAAAATTCAACATTATTTCATGATAAAGACTCTCCACAAGTTAGGCATAGATGGAAGGTATCTCAACATAATTAAAGCCATATATGATAAGCCCACTGCCAATATCATCCTCAATGGGGAAAAGCTGAAAGTTTTTCCCTTAAGAACAGGAATTAGACAAGGATACCCACTCTCACCTCTCCTATTCAATGTAGTGTTGGAAGTACTAGCTAGAGCAATTAGAAAAGAGAAGGAAATAAAGGGTGTCCAGATTGGAAAGGATAAAGTCAAACTGTCCATGTTTGCAGACAATATGATCCTATATATTGAACAGCCTAAAGCCTCTACAAAATAACTCTTAGAGTTGATAAATGATTTCAGCAAAGTCCAGGATACAAAATAAACATACAAAATGAGTAACATTTCTATACTCCAACAGTGAACATGCAGAAAAAGAAATCAAAAAAGCTAGACCATTTACAATAGTCACCAAAAAAAATAAAATACTTAGGAATAAAGCTACCCAAGGATGTGAAAAATCTCTGAGAACTACAAACCATGGTTGAGAGAAATTAAAAAGGACACAAGAAGATGGAAAGATATCCCATGCTCTTGGACTGGAAGAACTAACATTGTGAAAATGTCCATACAACCCAAAGTGATCTACAGATTCAGTGAATTCCCCATCAAAATTCCAATGACATTTTTCCCAGAGATGGAAAAAGCTATCCAGACATTTATATGGAATAACAAAAGACCATTCATAGCCAAAGCAATCCTGAGCAAAAACAATAAAGCTGGAGGCATAACACTACCTGGCTTTAAACTATATTTCAAAGCTATAATAACCAAAACAGCATGGTACAGGCATAAAAACACACACATGGATCAATGGAATAGAATAGCAAGTCTACATACTGGGGAAGAGACTGCCTTTTCAACAAATGGTGCTGGGAAAACTAGATACTTTTATGTAGGAGAATGAAACTAGACCCATACCTCTCACCATATACAAAAATCAACTCAAAATGGATTAAAGAATTAAACATACATCCTGAAACAATAAAACTCTTTAAAGAAAATATAGGCAATGGGGCCGGCCCGGTGGCGCACTGGATAAGTGCGCCGCTTGGGAAGCACGGCAGCGCTCCTGCCGAGGGTTCGGATCCCACATACAGACCAGTTCCCGCTCACTGGCTGAGCGAGGCATGGGGGCAACACCGAGGGTTGCGATCCCGTTGCCGGTCCCGGTCCGGTACGGGGGCGACACTGAGGGTTGCGATCCGTTGCC